>NW_019154088.1:33354343-33451128 GCF_002288905.1 Enhydra lutris kenyoni | reverse complement strand
ACTCGATCCCAGGACGCTGGGATCATGACCTGAGCCGAAGGCAGCTGCTTAACCAACTGAGCCACCCAGGCGTCCCATAGCTACTATATTTTTTATAGGCTGTGACCTATTTATTTCTCTAAGGCTCAGGTTCATCACTTATAAAATGACATACTATTTTTTTTTTTAAGATTTTATTTATTTATTTGTCAGAGAGAGAGAAAGAGAGAGAGCAAGCACAGGCAGACAGAATGGCAGGCAGAGGCAGAGGGAGAAGCAGGCTCCCCGATGAGCAAGGAGCCCGATGTGGGACTCGATCCCAGGACGCTGGGATCATGACCTGAGCCGAAGGCAGCTGCTTAACCAACTGAGCCACCCAGGCGTCCCTAAAATAAAATATTTTTAATCAGGGTACCTGGCTGGCTCGGTCAGAAGAGCACAAGACTCTTGATCTTGGGGTTGTGAGTGTGAGCCCAACACTGGGCGTAGAGATTACTTAAATGAATAAATATATATAAAAAAAATATTTTAAAATAAAATAAAATATTTTTTTTAAAGATTTTATTTATTTATTTGTCAGAGAGAGAGAGAAGGAGAGAGAGCAAGCACAGGCAGACAGAATGGCAGGCAGAGGCAGAGGGAGAAGCAGGCTCCATGATGAGCAAGGAGCCCGATGTGGGACTCGATCCCAGGACGCTGGGATCATGACCTGAGCCGAAGGCAGCTGCTTAACCAACTGAGCCACCTAGGCGTCCCCAGGTTTTGATTTCTTGAATATAACCTTTTCTACCTTAATCTCAAAGAGATTTTCTACACCCCCCCCCCTTGTTCCCTTTGCAACACAGTGCAAAGTAACTTTTCCCTCTGACTCTGGTTAGTAGAAGTTGCCCGTGACCTTTTGTTAAATAGTTTTCTGTCTTTATCGTGCTTGATATAATAGCCTAACACTTTCTCCTTTGTCCTAGGCATCGATGACCATCTCTCCTTTTTATCTAGTGTAAGATCAGCTATTATTGCAGGGTAATGCAGTACATTTGTTGCCTCAAATTTTCTCTTTCCTAAACTCTGAGTTTTTTGAGAAGGGGACTGTGACCAGGATGGATCCTTAGCGATTATACAGTACAAACTCCTTTTTCTGTTTGTTGGAACTACATGATCTTTAACTAATTGCTAACTCTTGTTTGACCTGCTTTCCTTAAGTAAAGAAGACTCGTTAAAAATAGCCCTTTAACTGTAGGCAAACGCATAAGCTAAAGTAAGTATAGAAGAATAAACTGGACCAATATCTTTGTGTTATACACAAAAATAAACTCAAAATGAATTAAAGACTTGAAAAGAAGTCCTGAAACCATAAAACTCTTAAATGGTAAGCTCCTTGATACAGTTATTGGTGATGTTTTTTTAATCTGACACTAAAAACAAAAGCAAGGAAAACAAATATAAACAAGTGGGGCTGTGTGAAACTAAAAAGCTTCTGCAAACAAGGGAAAACATCAAAATAAAAAGGTGAGCTACTGACTTGGGAAAAAATATTTGCAAATTATACATCCAGTAGGGGCTAATATTCAAGTTATAACTTGAATAATACAACTCAATAGCAAAAAAAAAATCTTACTAAAACATGAGAAGATCTGAATAGATGTCTTTCTAAAGGATCCATAAAGATGGCTCACAGGTACATGAGAAGACGCTATACAACCTTAATCATCAGGGAAATGCAAATCAGGACTCCAGTGAGATCCCACCTCACACTTGTTAGAATGGCTTTTATCAAAAAGACTAGCGCATAACAGTTGCTGCCTAGGATGTGGAAAAAAGTAAACTCTTCTGCACTGTGGGTGGAAATGTAAATTGGTGCAGCCACTCTGGAAGACAGTATGGAAGTGCCTCAAAAACTTAAAAAAGATAGAACTACAAATTGATCTCTCAACTCTTCCTGGGTGTTTATCCAAATTTTAAAAACCACTAATTTGAAAATATATATATGCACCCCCATGTTCATTGCAGCATTATATACAATAACCAAGATATGGAAACACCCTAAGTCTTCATCAGTGGATGAATGGATAAAGAAATTGTGGTATATATACAAAAGCATATTACTCAGCCATAAAAAAATTGAAATCTTGCCATTTGGGACAACATGGATTGACCTTGTGGTCCTTATGCTAAATGAAGTAAGTCAGACAGAAAGGAAAAGTACCAATGATCTCTCTCATTTGTGGAATCTAGAAAAAAATAAAGTTAAGAAAAATACTAAGCTCACAACCCTTCACCTCTATAGTCAGTGATATTGTAAGAGCAATGTTATACAGATGGTAGCTATACTTACAGTTAATGTAGCATAACGTTTAAGCTAGTCAAATCACTAAGTTGTACGCCTGAAACTAACTTAATGTTGTGTGTCCAACTGCACTTTAAAAAAGATTTTATTCCCCCTCCACCTCCAAAACCACACACACACACAAAACTAAGCTCATGGGCAAAGAGAGCAGAATAAAGCATGTACTTTAATCTTTTAGATAAGATAAAAATTTATTCTGTAATTTGGTTAGCTGACAGTTTTGTTTTTATTTATGTTTTTAGGACTGTGGATTAAAAAATGGAGCAGTCAGGTCTGAATACTAGGAATTCTAGAGTTGTGGGATAAGGAAGGTGATTTGTTGTATTACCAAATGACTTAATTTCCTAAATAAAATAACTTATTTCTTTAGCCATTTAGACCCTTGGAATTGGAATGTTTTTACCATCTCTGAGTGAGTTATACTTTTCATACAAAATGTAGGAACCTCTTCATTACTTAGACGCTAGCTTATGTTTCAACCTGGCTTTCTAGTGAAAGGTGTTTAACCTGATTTTCATGGTTCATCAGCTCCTTATTTGTTAATTCAGTCCTTTCAATAGCCCTCTTTTACAGATAAGGAAACTGGATTTGGGTTAAAGAGAGTAAGTCGAGATCAGTGTCAAAAACAACCTGTCTAGCAGTTGGTGACACCAGATGTTTCACTCACATACCTAAGACTCTGGAGGTTATTTTCTTATTTACTACCCACATGGTACATATTATGTAGAATTTTCCCTAGTATTTGTTGAAGCTTGCAGAAATGTACACCGGGAACATAGGGCTCTGCTTTGAATTTAAGCTTGCTACCTAGATCTTTGGGTAGGCACTACTCTGTTGTCTGCCCAGACATTTGGCGTCTTTACTATATCCCCAGTGATTAAGCTCGAGATGTTAAATATGCAAGCGAGAATGCCATCAGTTTACAGTGGGGAAAAACATCTTTCAAAAGACTAGTTCTCATACTGATAATTAGCTAAATATGAAGTCTATTATCTGAAGGCCATTTGGTGAGCATGGAATTTTTAAGGAAAATTGGATAATCTTCATAGCTAGTATCTTCAAATTAGGTTTTCAGCTCCTATTTAGGAATAAGTCTGCTACATGGTCCTGATATTTGGGTCTATGAGTCTTTTTTTCTTAGGTGGTATAGCAGGGATTCCTAAATGCCTTTCCTTTACTTTTTTATCCACTTAGTAGGCTACCATGTTTTGGGTTAATATATTCTTTCTTCAGACAGAACATGTCTTACCAGTTGCTGTATAACGAGCCATCCTAAAATTTAGTGGCTCAAAATAATCATCTGTTTTATTTGCTCACTCTTCTGCAGAATGCCAGTGTGGTTTCTCCTGGCCTGTGTGCTCACTCATTTAGCTATGGTCAGCTGGAGGCAAGGCTGAGGCTGTGATAGAGTAAGAGGTAGCCTCAAGTCACACAGCAGGGAGCTCAGCCGGGATGGCTTTTCTTTCTTTATGTGTATGTGGTTTTTTTTTCTACTTTTATTGAAGTGTAATTTACCAATAGATTTGTAAGATATTTAAAGTGTACAATGTGGCATATTAATACCGAGGTGGCTTTTCTTACCATGTGGTCTTTCATCCTCAAAAGACTAACATGGGCTTCTTTAGGTGCTGGTCTCAGGGTTCCAAGAGGGTGAGAGCAGAAGTCTCTCAATGTCATTTCTGTATAATGTTGCTCAAAGCCAGTCTCAGGGCTAGCCCAGATTAAAGAGGTGGTAAAATAAACTTTCTCTCTTGTGAGATACAAGTATCAGTCATATTTCTAAGGAGCCTGCCTATCTTCAACTCTCTTTGGAGACAGTCTACCACTGAGCAGCTGGTAAGATTTTATGCTTGGGCCATTCTGATTGGATTTTGGGAGTTCATCAGTAATCTCTCTGCAGTTAATCCCTCTTGCTACCCTTCTACCGGATGCCAAACTTTTTCTTCAAAGATGCTCAAGTCTTTCATGAGTTCCTCTGACATTGTTCCGCTATCACAGTGGTTATTCTATGTATTTTTCTAGGCTCTCTTTGCAGATATGGTACTTGAACAGTTAGAATTGATAACTATTTATTGAGTGCACATACAGTATGCTGGGTATACATTATTATTATTTATTTAATTTATTTATTTAATTTTATTTAATTTAATTAATTATTTATTTTTTTAATTAATTTATTTAATTTTCATATTAATTTTATTTAATTTTCATATTAACTGTTTATGGAAGATATCCCCATTTTATAGAGGGGAACCAGGTTCGATAAGGTTGTGTAATTTACCCAAAGCTTACCACATTCTACAAGTGGTAAACTGAAATTCAGACACTTTCCTCTCCTTCACAGTCATGTGTGTACTTTCTCTGTTTAGATACACATAAAAATAAATGTGGGCTGCCAGTGGAGAGTATGTTTGTTTATTACCCTTGACACTATGCTTTGCAGAGTCTGGAGATACTTAGATAATTTGTCCCTCTAGTGAGAATAGAATGCCATAACACAATGGCATAAATCACGTGTGCTATGGAGCCTGTGTAATGGGACCATAGAAAATGGAGCTCATAACTGCTGGGGAATTGAGGAAGCCCTCGAATAAGGAGAGAACATCTGAGTTGGGTCCTGAAAGATGGAGCTATCAAGACACAGAATGGAGAAAAAGGGCATTCTAAGCAGAAAATATGCTAAAAAATACTTTTTAAGCTGAGGAAACTATAGAAAGTCATAGAAGTGTGAATTTGCGGTCTCACTTAAAATTTGCCTTTTTCACATTCATTATTGTTAAGCTAGGACTTCTCTTAAGCTACTATAATGTTTTACTTTTGTTGATATCTATTTAGGGTTTTAGTCTCTAGATTTAAAAAATCTTTATTGCTATCCTCCACCTCAGTGTCCTCTGCAGATTTTAGGAGCCTGCCTTATATGTCATTATCTAAGTCTGAGGCAGCACTGAGTAAAGTGCAAAGTAGTATGTCATTTAATGTTTTTTAAAACTAAACATTGTATTTTTAATTAATCTGACTTTCCTTCTGCCCATTTATGAATAATTGTAATAATCATCTAGCTGATTTTTCTCTAAATAACGTAAGGCATGTTAAGTCTGCCATGCCGAAGATCTCCTAATCTCCTGCTTTGTAATGCTCTCAGTGGTAGATATTATTAGAACACTGTATGCTGTTTTATAGCAACTACTACTTTTCTAAGTTTATAAACTACTTTTCCATCTCTTGGTATTATATGCCGCTTAAGGTCAGAAATTATGTTAGTTTTTAACCTGTGGCTGCATTTCTCAGTTATACTAAATATGTTACGGACAGAGGAGTTTGTTTATATCCTTTAGATCTTTTGTGCAGTATTGTGCTGAGTCTTTCTTAAGTTTAATTGATAAAGTTTGGCCCTTAAGGAGAATACGCTTTGCATTTATCTTTTCTAAATTATATTTAGCTTCTAGTTTTTATGTCACTTCATTCTTTTTGCTTATCTGTTTTGGTTTTGGTTTGTTTTTTTTTAGTTCCAAGTTTTTATTGAAATTCCAGATAGTTAACATGAATATTAGTTTCAAGTGTAGAGTTTAGTGATTCATCACTTAGGTACAACACCCAGTGCTCAGCCCAAGTGCCCTCCTTAATACCCATCACCCATATAACCCAGCCCCCTCCCCAACTCCCTTCCAGCAACCTCTCAGTTTGTTCTCTATAGTTAAGAGTTAGTTTTATGGTTTGCTTGTCTTTTTTTAACCCCTATGTTCATTGTTTTGTTTCTTAAATTCCACATGTGAGAGAAATCATGGTATTTGTCTTTCTCTGATTTATTTTGCCTACCATAGTATTCTCTAGTTCCATCCACATTGTTGCAAATGGCAAGATTTCATTCCTTTTTATGACTCATATTCCTGTGTGTGTGTGTGTATAAATAAAACATCTTCTTTAGCCATTCATCAGTTCCATGATTTGGCTATTATTGATAAGGCTGCTATAAACACCAGTCATGTATTCCTTCAAATCAGTATTTTTTTATCTTTTGGGTAAATACCTAGTAGTGCAATGATCATAGGGTAGCTTTTAAGGAACCTCCATACTGTTCTCCAAAGTGGCTTTACCAGTTTGCCTTCCCACTAACAATGCAAGAGGGTTCCTCTTTCTTACGTACTTGCTAACATCTGTTGTTTCCTGTGTTGTGAATTTTAGCCATTCTATATGTTACATCATTCTTAATCTTACTCCACTAGATTTTTAAGTTTTCCAAATGACTCTGTAAGTCAACAGTATGTGGCCCTTTGTCCCTTAGTTTGTTCACCAGAGTGTTGGTTGACTTTATATTCATTAAAGGTGTGTTCTTGCTGGCAGTCGAGCCGATAACTCAGAAACAATTTTTTTCCTTAAGAAATAATGATAAAGAGAAGAAGTCCTCAAATTTTTTCTTAAAGGGCCAGATAAAATCAAATTTTAGACTTTGTAGGCAATGGTGTCTACTGCGCCTGCTCAGCTCCACAGGACATAGTGAGAAAGCAATTACAGACAATACCTAAAGGAATGGGTGCGGTTATGTTCCAATAAAACTACAAAAACAGGTGGAAGGCTAGATTTGGCCTCCAGGCCAGTAGTATACTCCTCTCTGGTAAAGAAGATGGTTGAAGGGGACGCCTGGGTGGCTCAGTTGTTGGATGACTGCCTTCGGCTCAGGTCATGATCCCAGAGTTCCAGAATCGAGTCCCGCATCAGGTTCCCAGCTCCATGGGGAATCTGCTCCCTCTGACCTTCTCCTTGCTCATGCTCTCTCTCATTGTCTCTTTCTCAAATGAATAAATAAAATCTTTAAAAAAAAAAAAAAGAAGAAGATGGTTGAAGGAATGTAGTAATAAATCGGACACATGATTATATTAGCCTAAACATATTCATACAAAACAATATTTTGTTTTTTAAGATTTTTGTTCATAATAGCAAAATGTGCTTCTTATAAAAGTTTCATGATCTTAAATTCTTATAATATAGAAATTGAGGAGGCACTGTTACCTAACCCCCTAGAGTTATTATTAGAAGAATCCTATATATTTAAATGTGTACGGCAAATGGATGAAGAGCAGAGTTACAGAAGTGTGAGAAAGTGAAGGTATAACATGTTAGAGATAGTACCATGCTGGTAGGAGGTAATGAATCAGGAGAATTGGGCTTTTTTTTTTTTTTTTTTTTTTTTTGCTTGCTTGCTTTAAAAAGGCCATGGTGATAGTGTCTGTGTCTGCCTCCTCCTGAGGGTAGATCTTTGTACACAGCAGGGCTATAATATAACAACTTTGCAGAGTAGATACACACAAGGGAAACAGTACAAACACTTTGCAAGAGGAGGTGGGAACCTGGGTGTAAAAGGAGAGCCATATGTACAGCAATGGTTACTGACTATCCTATTTTTCTGCCTAGTAACACATGTTTAATGGAGGTTTGTGGCACTTGTGCATTGATTTTTGGTATTTTGAACAATGTCAACACATCTAAGTTGTGTTTATTGCAACTCAGTATAAAGTCTGTCTCCCTGACATGGCGTGAAGTACCCTAGGTGACCAAATACCAAATAACTTTGATTAGAGCTGTCAGGAGCCATTACTTGGCCCAGGGGTTTTTAAGAACTTGAAATATGACTAATCAGAATTAAGATGGGCAATAAAAGTAAGATACATACTGGAATTTGAATACTTAGTACCTCCCCCAAATAATTTAAAATATTTACATATTAAAGCATTTAAAATTGATCACATGTTGAAATAAAGCATTTGGGAATGTACTGGGTTAAATCAAATATGTAAAAGTAATTAATATATAAAATTAGTGTTTCTCTTTAAAAATTTTTTTAATGCAGCCACTGGAAAATTTAAAATTATATGTGTGGCTAGCATTCTATATTTGCTAGCACTGGTTTAGAGACTAGTTAATGTTAGATACCTACATTTGAAATATATTTTTCTTAAACAGTATTATAGTTTAAACTATCAGAAGTATACCTCACATACATCATGTGCTGGTTATGTGTTGGCTTGTTAAGCTAAGTCTTACAGTTATGTTTGTTCCAATAATAAAAAATTTAAAACTTTTATAACACTTTCTAAGTGAACTGCAGTTTTAGGCAGTAAAACTTAAGACTTCTTTCAAGATCATCCATTTATTTTATTCTGCACCATTGATAACCACTTACTGGGTATATCTGTTGTCGATCTCTAACATACATAAATTTTCTTGTTTATGAGAACCATATTGCATTCATCTTTTCTCTGTCTGGTATTCCTTTCTTCAACCCTACTTTTCCTTTATAACCTAACCACTTCCTCCAAAAGACTGTTCTAATACTTCTTGACCATTTTTTCCTGTCTCTCCTCCGTCCCTTCTTCTCACCTCTCAAGGATATCTACTTATCTTTTAGGTATCTTTTAATCACCTTGTAGTTTTAATGATATACATCCATTATCACCTCTACTAAAAGGTGCATACTTCAAAGGATCTTCATTGTACTGAATTAGATTCATGTAACTTGACGAAAGCATCAACCTCTTTAGATCTCAGATATATATATATTAGGTTATGATTAGTTTCTCTTTTTTTCCATAGATTTCATTTTCGTTGTTGTTCTTTCTACAAATATACAAATGAAACTATGTTAAAGTACATCAAAGCATAGAGGAAGGAAAGATATTTACCCATACCTTACCACTTAGAGGCATCCATAATTACCTTTTTTGTGTATGTCTAACATTTTCTAAAATTTGTTGATTGTAAAAACAATACAAGTACATGCTCATTATACAAATTCAAGCAACATTAGACATACTTAGGATAACAAATTTTCTTTTTCCTTCCTTCGCAGTCCTTCCCTTTCTCCATAGGGAACATCTGTCTATAGTATTTGTATAAGTACACATTTTTTGGTTCTAATTAGTGAACCAAAATATGGGATTGTATATTCAGTGATTTGATTTTTTTTCTACTTAGTGTGCCCTAGAAATCTTTCCATATTATGGATTTCTTGCATTTTAAAACTGACTGGATAGAATTTTGAAAAGAAAGAAATGTTCATGTTAAGAAATTCCAACAGTGCAGAAAAGCACTCAGTAGAATGGTCCCCAGGCCCATCTCTACTCTAGCTATTGGCCTTGATTTTTGTATAACATTCTAGAAATCTTTTCATGCTTCTTGAGCTTTCTTTTTCCTGCCTTCCTTTTTCTTTCTTTCAAGTGGGACCATATTATATATATTGTTTTGGTAAGCTTTTACTTCCAAAAATACAGGAGGAAATCAAACTGGAAAGTTTTTTTGTTTTTTTTTTCCCCTGTGAGCATGTTATTTAAGAACTCTCTTCATACTGTTTTAATGATTATGATTTTTCATTATATGAAATACTGTAATTTACTTAAATTTTCTCATCATTATATGCTTAGATTTGCCAGTTTTTCTCTATTATGTTAGAGCTTCTTAAAGTTCATAGTTAAGTGCTTAAATTGTCCCTAGTGTTTTGGCTGCTTTGGAACAAAAAGCTTTAAAATTACAAGAAAAAAGAAAGGTTGAGTTTATTTTCAGTTTCACTCCTAATTTCAAAAGTGATGGAAATCAAAGTCCAATTTTAACTGAATGTACCTTTAAATTGCAAAATATAAATGTCTAATTTAAATATACTTTTTGTTAGCTTTGTATTAATGCGTAAGTTGACCAATTAGTAAGTCCTTCCTTATTCTATGATTCTGTGTAAAATTTTGCAGTGAAGCCACAATCCTTTATCAGCTTTTAATGTAAAATTTGTGAAATGATAGGTAATGAATGGATTTTTGTTTTTGTTTTTTAATCAGTGACTTTTTTGAACGAACCATTCTGTGCAACAGCCTTGTGTGGAGTTGTGCTGTGACGGGTAGACCTGGACTGACCTATCAGGAAGCACTTGAGTCAGAAAAAAAAGCAAGACAGAATCTTCAGAGTTTTCCAGAACCACTAATTATTCCAGTTTTATACTTGACCAACCTTACCCATCGTTCACGCTTACATGAAATTTGTGATGATATTTTTGCATATGTCAAGGATCGATATTTTGTTGAAGAAACTGTGGAAGTCATTAGGAACAATGGTGCAAGGTAAAGTACTTCTAATTTTTTCTTTTGTTACACATACATTCACATTACTCACAATTCAAAGTACCCAAAAAGGGGAACTGAGGAAGGCTTCCCTTCTCTACTTCCATTGCTCTCTTACCCTCCCCACAGATAGCCCTAATAATGTTAGTATATTTTTCCAAAGCTTATGTCTATACAGACCACCAGAAACATGTATACATATAGGTATTTGTGTATGTATGTGAACGTGCACACACACACAATCTCCTGTCCCTTTTAATGCTTGATACCCTTTTCTTTTAAAATATCTTGAACATTAGTCCATTGCTTTATGAACCACCTTTCTTCTCTTTTTTGTTTATTGTATAGTAAGTTCCATTGTATGGAAGTTGCATCTTTATTTCCAAGTTAGAAAAAAAAACCTTAAAGATACCTGTTTTGTCATTATTATGCTACCTGATAGTTTAAATATGCATGTATTTCTTACTGGGTTTTAGTAGTTCCTCTGATAATACAAGGACTGGGTTTTATATACTCCACTGAGTTCTCTCTTACCTGCTCTTCAAGAAAAAATGAATTTTTCATATGCAAAAATTTTAAATGACATTATCTATGGCATTAAGTTAAAAATTATTATTGCTTTCCTCAAGTCTTAAGCATTTGTGATTGGCTAATACTTACCACAATATTTTCTTATTTGCATTAAAACTTTTTATAGCCTCTTGGAATCATGTAATATGTAGTGTCGTGTGTCTCATTTCTTTCACTGACTGTAATGTTTCAAAGTTTATCCATATTTTAGCATGTATCAAGATTTTATTTCTTTTTATTGATAAATTCTACTTTATGGATCTGTCAACATTCTGTGACAGACATTTAGGTTGTTCCCACTTTTTGGCTATTATAAATAATGCTGTAACAGGCAATCAAGTACAAGTTTTTGTGTGAACGTATGTTTTCGGTTCTGTTGGGTATATACCTAGAGGTAGAATTGCTAAGTCCTATGGTAACACCATGTTTAGCGTTTGAAGAACCTCCAGACTTCCAGAGCAACTGCATCATTTTACATTCCCACTGCGGTGTGTGAGAGTTGCAGTTCCTCCACATCCTCACCAAGTGCTGACTATGGAAAATTTGCTGTCCATCTTTTTTACTTTGCCATCCTTGTGGCTATGGAATGGTATCTTGTGGTCATTTTCATTTGCATTTCCCTAATGACTATATCAAGTCAAGCATCCTTTCATGTGCTTATTGATCATTTACGTATCTTCTTTGGAGAAATGTTTATTCTGGTCCTTTGCCCATTTTTAAATTGGGTTATTTATCTTTTTTATTACTGAGTTGTAAGAGTCCTTTGTGTTTTTTGGGTACAATCCCTTATATGATTTGCAGCTATTTGCTTCCATTCCATGAGTTGTCCTTTCACTTTCTTGATGGTACCATTTGCAATACCATCTCCCTTTGCTTTTAGTTTTTGTTTCTACTTACTAATAGCGTATACCTTTTGTTTTGATCTCTGGTAGTACTTACCAGTGGTCCTAAAGACTGCTTTTTCACCAGAATTAGTTTTATTGGAAAGAGCATGCTAAATTACAGAGAAATGGGGTGGATGCCATTCTTAAGGTGAATTAGTCAGTATAGGTACTCTGTCTGGATCCTCTCACCTCAGTACTTTTTTCTCACTGTCTCATTTACCTTTAGGTATTCCTCCCCTCTTTCTTGTTGCATTTTATAAGTATAGATTAGGTGCTTGCCTCCTTACCAAGACTTTCTGTTTTGAAATAAGTGATCAGCCAACAGATTGTTCTAGAAGATCCTTTGTCATTGCTATGGCAGAATAGGAAAGACAAAACCTGACTACTTGAAGAAACCGTTCAGCTCTTTATCCTCCCCATCCTGATTACCTCCTAGCTTGCCTGTCAGTTGTGCAGACATTTGTTCTCTGCTACTTCCTTAGAACCTACTGGAGAAGTGAGAGAATCAGTGGTCTATGTAAAGAGCACTAAACTAGGATTATATTGCATTATGTTATGTTACATTACATTATATTACATTATATCAGCAGATACAACCTCATTGTTTCCATTTACAGATGAGGAAACAGATCCAAAGAATTTTGGTAATGTTTATCATCTATTACTGATCTCCTGCTATTTACTTGCACTGTTCTAGCTAGACACTGGAGATATAGCAGTGAACAAAAGGAAGTCATGGAGCTCCCATTTTAGTCTTATAAATAGTAAGTGGTAGGATTTAAACTCAGGTAGAGCTGACTTACAAAATCATTTCTTACACTGTATCATTGTCTCCTTAGTTTCAGATTCTGCCTTTTATTTGCTCTGAGCAAGTAAATTCAAATTCTTTAAGCTTTAGTCTTTTTTCATCTGTTAAATGGACCCCTGCCTTACAGGTTTGACACACAGGATGAAATGAGACAATGAAGACGAATTTTTTTAAGCTGTATTCTATAATATTGCATTTGATACAGGTGCCTTGTTAGTATCTGAATGTGTGTAGTGAGGCCATGCAGTTTGACGGATTGCTTTTGTTTTTTGAGAGATCTCAGTAGTAAAGTGACTACAATAACTGCTTGGGCCACTGTAACTAAGAATCAAATTTCTCTATTGTAGCTATGAAAGGAAACCCCACAGTTAACAATTTCACTAAGAAAGACATAGTTGTTTATTTTTGAAGATGGTCATCCCACTTTTGTACATGGTCTAAAAAATGCTGCATTAGCAGGGGTTTTTTGTTTTGTTTTTTTTTAAAGATTTTATTTATTTATTTGACAGAGAGAACGAGGGAGCACAAGTAGGAGAGAGAGGTAGCCCAGTGCAGGGCTCGATCCCAGGACTCTGGGATCATGACCAGAGCCAAGGGCAGATAACCTAATCATTTGAGCCACCCAGGTGCCCTGCTGCACAAACAATTTTAAGGCATCTAAGTTTCAGTAACTTTATCTTCTTTTTAACATCATTGTTTAGTGAAAGGTTGGGAGTATGGTGACCTAGAACTCAGTGCTCACATGATAAACCCATCTGCACTCCCTGCTCAGCCCACCCTCAACCCAGGCCTGGAACTGGAGAATAAAATCAGGAAAAAGAAGGTGGGAATCACACAACAAATACACATTTGGGATTGTTGAGTTCTCTCTCAGTTGAAGGATGGGGCTGGAATTTGAGAGAATCTGAAAAACTGAATCAGAATATAATTGTGTATTTGGTAATTTTTTTAAATTAAAATGGGCTTTGGGCAGCTTGTTTTCAGACATTTTATAGGCACAGTCAAGATATTCTTGGAGTTCAGAGGAGATTTGAAGCAACAGATATGAAGAGGTACCTCTAAAAAAGTAGGTATAGTGACAGCAAGAAGTGGCACCTGATAGGAAAGAAGGAGATGGAATTAACCATTAACTACTGTTGATGGTTAAGTATACTGGCTTGGCTTAGTATATAATTTGGTAGCATTAGAGGACATTGCAGAATTAAAAGTATCGTAGCATTTATTGAACCTTTCCTGTATTCTAGGCACTATGTTACATGCTTTCATTTTAATTCTCATGATATTTATTGGGAACTCAGAATTTTCCAAAAGTTGTATGTTCCTTGGTATTACTGAAAATTTGAAAACTTAATGTCCACACAAAGACCTGCAGATGAATGTGTATAGCAGCTTTATTACTAACTTCCAAAATTTGGAAGCAACCAAAATGTCCTTTACTAGGTGAATAGATGAATAAGCTGGTACATCCAGGCAATGGAATATTATTCAGGTTTAAGAAGAAATGAGCTATCAAGCCATGAAAAGACATAAGGAACCTTAAGTGAATATTACTGTGTGATAGAAGCCAATCTGAAAAGGGTACATATGTATGGTTCCAACTATAAAAGGCAAAACTATGGAGACAGTAAAAAGATCAGTGGTTGCCAGTAGTTGAGGTAGAATTGGGGAGATGTAAGTAGGTGAAGCACAGAAGGTGTTTAGGGCAGTGAAAATACTGTGTATACTATAGTGATAGATACATGTCATTATACATTTGTCCAAACCCATAGTGGAACACACCAGGAGTGAACTGTCACATAAGCTATAGACTTCGAGTAATGATCATGTCTCAGTGTGGACTCATGAGTTGTAACAAATCACCTCTGGTGGGGGGCTATTGATGAGAGGCTGTGAATGTGGGGCAGCAAGAGGTGTACAGGAAGTCTCTAGATCTTCCTCTCAGTTTTGCTATGAATCTTAAAACTGCTCTAAAAAACTAAAGTCTTTGCATTAACAATAAAATTATGTGCTGTGTTTATTAAGACTAAAGTTTATAGTTTTTTAAAATCTGGTTTTTCTATAAAGGTTCATATATATCAAAGAAAATTATGAAAATTGAAGGCCTAGAGTGCATTTCCCAAATGCCCATTTCAGAGATAACCATTGTCAAAAAATTAGTACATTAAAAAAAATATAAAATATTGTTCTTTTTTCTATACTATGCTAGATTTAAAAAAAATAGCAAGCAGCTTTTTTACTTAATAATGTTTGGGTATCTTCTTGTATCAAAATACATAGACGGGCATTTCTAATTGGTTTTGCATAAATTGATTAAAATATTGGTTCCTAAAACGCTTATTTGCTTTTCCTGAGGCTGGAGAAAGTTACTTCTTTTACTATTATGTGAATTTTCCCTTTGAAAATAAAAAAGCTGCATTTTTTCCAAATAATCTCTGACCTGGGTGCCTGTGTGGCTCAGTTTGATTCAGTTTGATTCAGATTGATTCAGATTCACCCTTCAGCTCAGGGTCCTGGAGTGAGCTCCAAGTCTGGTTCCCTCCTCAGTGGGGATTCTGCTTCTCCCCATCCTTCTGCACCCTCCCATTGTGTGTTCTCTCTCTCTCTCTCTCTCTCTCAAATAAATAATCTTTTTAAAAAAAATAATTTCTGAACCTTGACTGACCTTTTTCCCCACTGCAGTTTAAATCAGTGAAATAGGGACACCTGGGTTGTTCATTCATTAAGTGTCTGCCTTCAGCTCCGGTCATGATCCTAGGGTCCTGGGATGGAGCCCCACATCAGGCTCCCTGCTCAGCGGGAGGCCTGCTTCTCCCTCTCCTACTCCCCCTGCTGGGTTCCCTCTCTCGCTGTCTCTCTCTGTGTCAAATAAATAAAATCTTAAAAAATAATAAAATAATAAAAATGAATCGGTGAAATAGCAGAATTGGATTTGTACCAAAGAGTTTCAGTTATGGCCAGATTTTCCCAAATATTATCCCCATACTACTTAGATTTAAAATTTACAAAGTGTTACCTAATTAAGAAGCATAAGAGATAACAGTTCAATATGTTTTTAGAATTGTTCTGTAAAATAAAGATTATAGAATTCTTTCTATATTGGTTTTGGCATTAAGTAGTAACCAACGAACTAGAGATTTTAATTATTCAGCTGTTAAAGTATATTCCCTGTAGCTTTCTATGTTTCATTGGTGGAGTTTTTAAGCACTTTAATGTAATGAGGTAAGAGAAAATAAGTATCAAAACCTATAATATAGAAAGTAGGCACTTAGTATATATTAGAAGTGGAAATAAGAAAATGAACCTCTAAGTCTTTGGGTTCTTTTTTTATATTGCTGGCCTAAATGGTATTAGTGAATCATAATTAAACTGCATTAATATTGAAGACAAAGAGAAATACTAAATATATTGAGAAGATAGGATGAACATAAAAGATTTAACTGAGGACCAAATCTAGTTTTATTTAAACATACGTGCTTGAATGTTAGTGACTCGATCCAGGTGGGATTAATCAAAGAGAAGTTTTGGGAAAGGGTTGACTAGAAATTTGAAGGCAGAGAGAGAAAAATATAAATTTGTAGAAAAAGACTAAAGGAGAAATTCTTTTATTTAAGTGTAAAGATGGTATAGAACTTTTGGCAATGTGCATTAGTCAAATTTGTATTATTAGAACTCTTTTTTTTTTTTTTTAAGGTTTATTTGAGAGAGAGAGCAAACGTATGCGCACAAAGCGGGGGAGTGGGAAGGGAAAGAGAATCTCAAGCAGACTCTGCACTGAGTGGGGAGCTAGACTCTGGGCTCAATCCCGGGATCCAGGATCACAACTAGAGCTGAAATCAAGAATTGGACACCTAACTCACAGAACCACCCTGGCTCCCCATGTATTGCAAATCTTTTTCAGAAAGAAGGCTTTCTATAGCTCAGCTTACACTACTGAACTTTTTTTTAAAGTAGGCTCCACCCCCAACATGGGGCTGGAACTGAACCCTGAGACTGAATTGCATGCTCTACTGACTGAATCAGCCAGGTGCCCCACGACTGATCTTTTAAGGTAAAAATGTCTGGTTCTCAACCAAAGAGAGACCTTAGCAACATCCACAAATTGTTTTCAGTGAGCCTAGTATGTTGATATAATTTTTAATACCAAAAAAAAAAGGGCTGTTTGGGACAACTATTCTTTGGAATTCTAAGTTAAAGTGGAAACCGCCTTCTTTAGATATATGTTGTGTTTTTTGTATGTACCAAAGACCCAGACTTAACAAGCTGATTCCTAGATTGTCATTGCAAGTTCAACAGTTAAAATTTAGAATCTTTATTTACTTGCATAAGTAAATTAGGAGGATATCCTGGGAAACTTTTTTATACTCTAAAAATCCCTAAATAATCACAAAAATGAATGAAAATGATTTTTTAGAAGATATTATTTATTTGTCAGGGTGAGCAAGAACAAGCGGGAGGAGCCAGGCAGAGGGAGAAGCAGGCTCCTCGCTGAGCAGGGAGCCTGATGCAGGACTGGATCCCAGGACCCTGGGATCATGATCTGAGCTGAAGGCAGATGCTTAACCAACTGAGCCGCCTAGATGTCGCTGAAAATGATTTTTTAAAAAGATTTTATTTATTTGAGAAAGAGTGAGTGGGGACAGGGAGAAGAGGAAGAAAGAGAAGCAGACTCCCCCCTGAGCAGGGAGCCAGAATGGAGCTCATCCCAGGACCCTGAGATCTTGACCTGAGCTGAAAGCAGACACTTAACTGACTGAGCCCCCCCAGACACCCCTGAAAAAGAATTTTTTTTCTAAACAAGTTTAATTTAAATCATCTGTAAAGCTTATGTTGTATTTCTGTATGGGCTCAACAAAATAGTTCACCTTAACAAAATAGTTCAGTAAAATTTCGACTGATCATACAAACTTAACTCGTTTTCTTCAGTATTCTAAGGGACTTCAAATTGCATTAGCCATTAGGAGCATCTGCCTAATGCCTTTCAAAAGTCTTTGAATGTTAAAAGTTGCGGGTGAGGGTAGTCTCTGTGGCAACTTCCCTATTGATCCTTTGCACTAACACCAAGTACAGTCAGGTGCATCTCCACCAACACTTACAGTCCTTATGACGGGGGTGAGAAAAAATGATCAAAATGGGGAGTTGGCAAGTAAATTGAGGTTCACCTCTTTTCTAACATAAAAGGAAATCAAATGTTTGCTTGCTTCAATTTGTATCTCATTGAACTTGTTAGTAGCAGGATGGTGAAGTAGAACAGTAGTTCTGAAGTTCTTAGTTCCCTGTGGCAGGAGAATATTACAGGTAATATCACAAGAAGGGAGACTATGAGTAGCTATTCCTGTCCTGAGATCGCTGTTAGAAATAAAAGGGAAGCTCATTTCTACGTGGTTACATGTTCAGGTCTGAGAAATTTGAGCCTCTTCCGAATAAAATCTCTCTTTCATCTTTTCCTAACTACTTCGTGGTAGGTAGGAATATATTGTGGCCAATATAAGATCAGTTTTTGATGAATGACTTACCTTGTAGATACTTTGAATTTTTCTGAGAACAAGATAAAATTGTAGTTTATTAATTTTCTATGCTGTTTTGGAGACCAGTAGTATGATATGTAAGTGGCATTCATTTGACCTATGGTTCTGAATTACTGTTTTTAAAATAGGGTTATCTGTCTATCTTAGACAAAGTCAGAGACCATCCAAACTTAACAGTTAAAGGAGAAATAGGAGAAATGACATAAGTTAAAATAATTTTTGGTGGAAGGAAAAAGAATGGTAAAAATACAAATAGAGGGGTGCCTGGATGACTCAGTCAGTAAAGTGTCCTGACCCCTGATCTCAGGGTTGTGAGTTCAGGCTCCACATTTGTCTCCACAGTGGGTATAGAGCCTACTTAAAAAAAAAAAAAAAAGTACAAGTAGAATCTATTCATCACTAAAGGACAGGCAGAATCCTTTGATTAAATTAAAAACGTATGCCAAGAGAATAATTCTGGGTAGAGTTTGGTACACTTTTTTTAAAATAAAGGGCCAGATAGTAAATATTACAGACTGTGTAATTCATATGGATTCAGTCACAGCCACCAAACTCTGCTGTTGGCGTGCCAAAGCAGCCATAGACAGCATATGAATGAGCATGGCTGTTTTCTAGTAGTTCCTTCTTCATAAATACTGTAATTTGAATATCCTATTATTTTCACATATCACAGAGTAGTCTTCTAATTTTTATTTGAAGCCACTTAGATATGTATAAATTGTTCTTAGCTTGCAGGTCGTACATATAAAAAAAACAGGAGGTAATTTAGATCTGGCCTGTAGGCCATAATGTGCTGACTCCTGAGGGGAGGGAAGGGTTCCTGCTTTAAATAAGGTTTATCGAATGAAATCCGCAGAGGTCCCCTTTATGTTTAGAACCTCAGAGTTTGGCATGCCAAAGTGATTTGGGAGGGTGGAAAAAGCCTGTGGAGCCAAACTGACTATTGTTTCTGGAAATCTTCTTTCATAATCTATAAAGCTGAAATAATATCTATATTCATATAGTGGTTGTATGAGCTTCTACACATACCACACCAGACCCAAAATTTAGTGGCCTAAATCAGTAAGCATTATTCTCACAGTTGGTTGGCTGGAATGTTCTTATGGTCTGGGCTGTCCTGTCTGGGGCTGGATTACATAGGTCCTCTACTTTAGAATAGCCTTCCTCACATGTCTGGGGCCTCAGACTGGGGTGGCTACTTTGATGTGGCCTCTCATCCTACAGGAAGCCAATTCAAACTTGTTCCCAAGGCAGTAGCAGGGTTCCCAGCAGCAAGAGAGGGCAAGCTCCACTGTGCAAGCACACTGCAAGCCTCAGCATGCTTTGTGTTTACTAGTATTCCATTGACCAGAGCAAGTCACATGAACAAATCCGGAGTTGCTGTGGGAGGGAATCAAAGAGATGTGAGTCAACGGGAGCCATACCTGCAATTATCTGCCACAGTAGTTACCATTTGTTAGTAGGCCAGCAGAGTACCTGGCACACGAAGCACTCAGTCAATGTCAGATCCTTCCTGTACTTGTCAGAGATGAGTGAAGAGTCTGCCAGCTGTGATGATTCATCTTTTTTTAAGTCAGTCCTTAATTTTCTTACGTCCTAGTCACTGTTCTTCAGAGTTCGCCACATACCATTTTAGGGAGATGATGCCAATACCTGTAAACTTTTGAGAGCTTACTATATGCACACTACAACACCTTCTGTAATAAGAGCTCATTTGTTCACTTTACAGTTGAGAAGCTCATACAGCTAGGTTAATTAATTAAAACTTGATCAAGGTCACAAGTGAGATTTCTAAGCACAAGGCATTGTCAGAATCACTGCTTCTGTTTGAGAAGAATACACTCAGAAATATATATATTAAAGGATAGCAGTTAAGGAGGATTAAAAAATTATAGTTGAATATACTCATTGAACACCCACTATTTACTCTTCCCTTTACATAAGCATTTTATAATTTGTCTAAGTGTGAAGAAAGATAGGATTATACATATGTGGTTAGATTATCTTTTGATCATTTGTTCTAAGAGACAGTGATACAGGTCATAAGGTTGAGTGTCCAAAAATCAGCATCATCTTTTGATCATTGATTCAAAGGGGAAAAAAACTCAATATTTAAACAGGTTCCCTTTTTCTTTAAATTCTTCATCATTTTTTCTATCAGAGGGTACCTTAATTTTTCTTTTTTAAGATTTTTCTTTTAATTTATTTGAGACAGAGAGACTGAGAGCACAAGTCGGGAAGAGGGGCAGAGGGAGAGGGAGAAGCAGACTCCCTACTGACCAGGGGCTCAGTCCCAGGACCCCGAGATCAACCTGAGCCATAGCCAGATACTCAACCAACTGAGCCACCCAGGCGCTCCTACAGGGTACCTTAATTATTTTACTTCTGTACTTTGACCTGTTTAAGCTATCTTCTTTTCAGATACTTTGCCCGCAGATTGAAGAATGCTATTTACTAGCAACAAAAGGTGACTGCAGGGATGCCTGTGTGGCTCAATTGGTTAAGCTGCTGCCTTTGGCTCAGGTCATCATCCCAGGATCCTGGGATGGAGTCCCGCATCAGGCTCCTTGTTAGTGGGGAGTCTGCTTCTCCCTATGTCTGCCTCTCCCCCTGCTTGTGCTCTCTCTCTCTCTCTCTCTCTCTGACAAATAAATTAAAATCTTAAAAAAAAAAAAAAAACAAACTATCAAAAGGTGACTGCAAGCATGGGGAAGACTGTAATTTTTATTTATTGATTTTGTCTTTTGGCAGAGTTGCCAGAATGAACAATGGAATTAGTTATGTCTTTTTTCTTGGAGGTAGTAGGGAATATTACGTATTCTAGGTCCTCTACTTTGTGTATAAAACAAAGCCAAGTTTTATATGGTTCATTCAATAAGCATTGTGTGCTAGGTTATTACTCTTGTAGGTTTCGAAAAGAGGGTAGTGATTAAGGCAAGAACTGGAGACTTATGTTCAAGTGCAAGAGAAAGAAACACACAAATCAACAAGATAATTCAGATTCTCATCAGTGTTGTAAAGAAAATAAAACTTGGGACGCCTGGGTGGCTCAGTCCTTAAGCATCTACCTTCGACTCAGGTCATGAACCCAGGGTCCTGGGATCAAGTCCCTCATCGGGCTCCCTGCTCAGCAGGGAACCTGCTCCCTCTCTCACTCCCCCTGCTTGTGTTCCCTCTCTCTCTCACTGTCTCTCTCTGTCAAATAAAAAAATTAAATGTTTAAAAAAAAAAGAAAAGAAAAAAAACTTGATGGAATAGTATCTTGAGTTATATTTTTTTGTTTTAGCCAATTAAATCCAATGATTTCTCCATAAACAACTGTTGGATGCTACAGGATAATCCAGTATGAGTAAAGAATTGGTACTTATTGTTCTCAAGCAGAACATAAGTAATAGAGATAGAGTTTGCAGGACAAAGTTAAGTAAAATAAGTATAAATGACAAAGGATTGAATAAGAAATGCCCTAAGGGGCATAGAGGGGAGGGAGAATTGGAGGAAAGTAGTTAAAGGGTAGAAACTTCTTGTTACAAGATAAATAAGTACTAGGGATATAATGTACAACATGATTGTAGCTAATACTGCTGTATGAAATACAGGAAAGCTGTTAAGTGAATATATAAATCCTAAGAGTTCTCAAGGAGAAGTTTTTTTTGTTCTTTATATTGTATCTGTATGAGGTGACGGATATTAGCTGACTCTATTATAATCACTCACAGTATATGTACATCAAATCATGCTGTATGCTTTAAACTTCTACAGTGACGTATGTCAGTAATTCCTCAGCAAAAGTTGGGCTAAAAGAGACATAGTTGAGTTTTATTTTGTTAGCGAATATATCACTAACATTCAAATAGAATGAATGGAATCAGTCATTAAGTGTCTGCCTTCAGCTCAGGTCATGAGCCCAGGGTCCTGGGATCGAGCCCCGCATCAGGCCTCCTGCTCACCGGAAAACCTGCTTCTCCCTCTCCCACTCCCCCTGCTTGTATTCCCTCTCTTGCTGTCTCTCTCTGTGTCAAATAAATAAATAAAATCTTTTTTAAAAAAAGAACAAATAAAAGATACTGTAATGCCAAATTAATTTAGCACTCTGATAATAATTTGCTATCATTGGTCATTAGAATGGGCTGGTGTTTTACCTTTTAGTTATTAATCTTTATGAAGGTATGCTTGCATCTTCATCTGCTTCCAGTAAGTCAGTCAGTGTGTTGATTTTCACTGTTACCATATTAAGAATATTACTGACCTGGGACGCCTGGGTGGCTCAGTCAGTCGAGCGTCTGCCTTCAGCTCAGGTCATGATCCCAGGGTCATGGGATGGAGTCTGGCGGGAATCCTTGCTCAGTGGGGAGCCTCCTTTTCCCTCTGCCTCTCCACCTGCTTTTACGTGCTCTCTCTCTCTCTCTGACAAATAAATAATAATTATTTAAAAAGAATGTTATTGACCTTAAGGATAGTAAAAAAATATTCAGGTTATTTCCTTTAAGCTTCCAGCTAGAATTTGAGAGTGCAAGAAGTACTTGGTATAATTCTGTCATCTTAATCTATTAGTCGTGTATATAATAATCTTTGCTAATTCTTACTTACTTTTATGCACTGTATTTTGATGTGCAGAAGCCATCTGACTTTGATTTGACTAACTCGAGGTAGAAGAGAGATACCGTATATTGAACTTTTTTTTCATGAAGAATGGATTTTTAGGTGAATTTTTATAATGTTTATTATGGTTGAGGTAGAAACAACCTATAGAATAGGTCTCCTTTGACACAGGTTTCTCATTACACAGAACTCTTTGACCTTTCTTCTGATAAGTATCACAGGACTAATCTATACTTCAATGAGATCTAACAAGTAGACCTACTTCAATTAGCCTTTCTCATGTGCATTAATATTTTTAAAAGAACAAATGTTTTTTTTAAGCTGAAGAATGAATAATTTACATTAAGATAGGCCTTTATCCTAAGTAGTCTAAACTAATAAAGTTTTATTAAAGCACTACTTTATTTTATGATAAAATTTATTTTTAAATGTATAGTTGTGACTTCTGACAGTTAAGTAACCCACCACAATAAAACATAGAACATTTCTACTATTCCCCAAAAGTTCTTTCATCCCCTCCTTGTAGTCTGTCCTTGCCCCCACCTCCTAACCTAGCCTGTATGGCAACCACTGATCTATTTTCTGTGCTTATAATTTTGCCCTTTCCAGAATATAAATATAAATGGTATCTTCGGTCTGACTTTTTTTTCCCATTGATCTGTATCTTTCTTTTTTTTTTTTTTTTGTATATGTATTAACTTTTAATAAGTGTAATCACATTAGAATTTCCCAAAGGGTATTAGTACATAATGAAACCTGGTTGTGAATCCTTTTGTAAGATGAAAACTGGTTTTTCCCCCCTTTTCTTAAAATACCAAATCTTATTAAAATAAATGTTATATGGACTTGGAAATGTTAACTATTAAAAATATACTTTAAGTATAAACATATTATTAATTTACCAAGCAGCAATCTGTATGTCTTTCTGCCAATACTAGACTGTCATTATTTACTGTAGCTTTTTAGTATCTTTTATTGATTTTTTTCCCATGATGTGAAATGAATGCTTTTAGTTGGAGTTAATATTTCCTAATGTTTATCATTAGTATTTTTAAATTAAACTTTCTATTTTGAGATAACTGTAGATCCTCATGCAGTTGTAAAATAATACAGAATTTCTCCCAGTGGCACTACCTTGCAAAATTGTAGTACTGTATCCCAACCAGAATATTG
Source organism: Enhydra lutris kenyoni (assembly GCF_002288905.1). Taxonomy (NCBI): domain Eukaryota; kingdom Metazoa; phylum Chordata; class Mammalia; order Carnivora; family Mustelidae; genus Enhydra; species Enhydra lutris. Next base: position 33,427,147 of record NW_019154088.1, on the reverse strand, counting down.
ACATTGATATAGTCATGATAGAGAACATTTCTATTACTACAAGGATCCCTCGTATTGCTCTTTGATAACCACACCCACAAATCATAGGTTGTTATATTTATTTTCTTTCCTTCTTCATATTTTCAGTTTTCTGAAACAGATATGACTTGAATTCTGTATTCCCAGTGACAAAGTAACTTTCAAGTTTGAAAGTCTTAAATACAGTGCTGTGACTCAAAGTAAATTTAACAGATAAAATGTTTGTAGACAGGTCAGTTTTTAATAAAAATACCTAGTACCCCAATAGATAGCTTAGTGTTTTTTCTTATCAGCTGGGATTTGACTTGGGTGCATACTACAGAAAGAATTTTAATGGCATAAGGAAATAAAAATTTTTCATGTAAAATTAAGTACCTGCATTACAGTGGGGAGGGGGAGGGGAGGGGGGATGCACATCCGTAAAGTTGTCAGGAACTCAGGTTTTTTCCTGTTTTCTGCTCCATCATTCTGAGGCTGTGACCATTGTTTTCATTGTTCAGGATGGCAGCAAGAGAGAGGGAAGGCCAGAAACTTCTCTTCCTATGTCTGTCCTTCACACTGCAGCTGATTTGAGTATTCTGAAATACTAAATGTTGATGGGGTGCCTAGGTGGCTCAGTCACTTGGTTTTCAGACTCTTGGTTTTGGCTCAGGTCACGATCTCAGGGTCATGAAATTGAGCCCCAAGTCAGCTTGAGATTCTTTCCCTCTGACCCTCCCTGTCTTGAGCTCATGTTCACTCTTTCTCCCAAATAAATAATTAAGTCTTTAAAAATGAATAAATAAGGGGGCGCCTGGGTGCCTCAGTGGGTTAAGCCTCTGCCTTCGGCTCAGGTCATAATCTCAGGGTCCTGGGATCGAGCCCCGCATCGAGCTCTCTGCTCAGCTGGAAGCCTGCTTCCCGCTCTCTCTCTGCCTGCTGCTCTGGTTACTTGTTCTCTCTCTCTCTCTCTGTCAAATAAATAAATAAAATACTTTATGTCGAAATGAAAGGTCACTTGCTGCTAAATCTGTGGTGGCATTTCATTATATTTAGTGTTTACTTGTCTCTGATCTTCGTATGTTGGTCTTGCCTTCTTACAAGGTTATCATGTCTCTTTACATGTTGGTGTCAGTATGCCAGGCTAATATAAAGCTAAGCACACAAATGCTTTAAATGCTTATTAATTTGAATACAGTAGTTAGAATTTTAAAGTATTTTGGTGAAGCTTTAATAAATTTGATTTATACTTAAGCCTGACTAACTCTTGGGGCTTTAAGATGACAATTTTCAATACTAAAGAGCTTAAATAGCATGCTCATAATATCCAGGTATTTGATACTTATTAGAAATATGTAGGATTTAACCCATATATCTTATATCTAGGATTTTATTTCCAAAGATTTTCACTTGAACTATATATCTTTTAATAATAAATTTAGCCTTTAGTAAGAATATAATGATTTTTTTTTTTTTTAAGTGAGCTCCACACCCAGCAGGGCTTGAACTCAACATAGGGCTTGAACTTGAGACCACGAGATTGAGACCCGAGCTGAGATAGGAGTCTGACTCCTAACCCACAGATCCACCCGGGTGCCCCAAGAATCTAATGATTCCTATTAATGATATTTAGGTTTACAGTAGGTCAGATGCCAATTAGAGAAATAAGACCTGATTCTCTGATCCATAAAGAGTCTCAGAACAGTTCAAAATGAAACACTCTTTGAACTACTCTGATCAGTATGTCTAAAAAGTGAGGAGTTGGCAAAGCATCATTTTCTGACTTCTTCCCACTGACAAGTAATCAACATAATTCAGTCTTTTTTTTTTTTTAAGATTTTATTTATTTACTTGACAGAGATCACAAGTAGGCAGAGAAGCAGGTGGGGTGGTGGGGAAGCAGGCTCCCAGCCAAACAGAGAGCCTGATGTGGGGCCGGGACCATGACCTGAGCTGAAGGCAGAGGCTTTAACCCACTGAGCCACCCAGCACTCCCAGTCTTCTTCTTTGAAATAGCAGACTTGTTGAGTGGTCGGTCTACTTTCCTCTACTTAAGTATCACATAACCACCTTAATTTGAGGTTTGTTTGTTTTTTTTAAATCTCTGAACTTCAATTAAGCATATACACTTTGTTTCTACCTATAAAGTTGAAGTAAGTATCCAAGCACAGCATTTTTAAATAAATGTTCTTGACACCTGTATTACAAGAAAATAAAAGGTTAATGAGGCAGCACAGGGGAGCAGGTATAAAGTATGCCACAAATTCAACATATTCCATTTTTAGAGTCGCAAACAGAGAAACAGTCTGTTATGTCAGGTAAGTCTCCCCAAGTTTCTAGTCTTCTTTCCTTCTGCTGTTGACTATTTGTCTTCTACCCCAAATGACTTGTAAAAACTCTGCAAATGTTTCAATTCTAGAATGTTTTATGATTTTGCTTTAATGAATTTGTATTTTGAGATATAAATCAAACACTGACTATTAAAACTATTTTTTTTTTAATTTTATTTATTTATTTGGCAGACAGAAATCACAAGTAGGCAGAGAGGCAGGCAGAGAGAGGGAAGCAGGCTCCCTGCTGAGCAGAGAGCCCAATGTGGGGCTCGATCCCAGGACCCTGGGATCATGACCTGAGCCGAAGGCAGAGGCTTTAACCCACTGAGCCACCCAGGCGCCCCTATTAAAACTATTTTTAAAACAAAACCAGGGGGCACCTGGGCAGCTCCATTGGTTGAGCGTCTGTCTTCAGCTCAGGTCATGATCCCAGAATCCCGGGGTCAGGTCCCGCTTCGGGCTTTCTGCTCCACAGGGAGTCTGCTTCTCCCTCTGATCTTCTCCCCTCTGATGCTTTCTCTCGCTCTCTCTCTCTCTCAAATAAATAAAATCTTTTAAATGAATGAATGAATGAATAAAACAAAACAAAACCAGGGGTGCCTGGGTGGCTCAGTCAGTTAAGTGGCTGCCTTCGGTTCAGGTATGATGCCAGAGTCCTGGGATTGAGTCCCCCACATCAGGCTCCCAGCTCAGTGGCGAGGCTGTTTCTCCCTCTGCCTGCTGTTCTCACTGCTTGTGCTCACTTGCTCTTTGTCTCTCTGACAAATAAATAAATAATCTTTTTAAAAAATAAATAAAACAAGACCCATCTTTTTGGGAGAAGAGGTATATACCATATTCTTATAAAAGTCTATTTCCTTGTTTACATTCCCACTGTCACAGATTTATGGCTAATTTCTGCTGTGTTCTCATTCTGTGCTTACTGCTGTTCCACAGACTTGCTTTCACTCTTAAAATTGTTTAAGTCATTAGCACTTTAGGAGCCTCTTGACTGCCTGGGCTTAAAGTTTTGAAATACACCTGGGTCAGTACAGTGTTTCTGTTCCAGTAATGGAGTGGAAGATTAGAAAATACATGGGGGGGCACCTGGGTGGCTCAGTCGTTGGGCATCTGCCTTCAGCTCAGGTCATGATCTCAGGGTCCTGGGATCAAGCCCCGCATTGGCGGGGAGCTTGGCTCTCCCTCTCCTGCTCTGCGGGAAGCCTGCTTCTCCCTCTCCCACTCCCCCTGCTTGTGTTCCCTCTCTCACTGTGTGTGAGTGTGTGTGTGTGTCTCTCTCTCTCTCTGTCAAATAAATAAATAAATAAAATCTTAAAAAAAAATACATGGGCTTCAAAGTCAAAGCTAAAGTTTTGACTGTATCATTACTGATTCTATGGGCATGAGCAAATGATTTAACTTTTCTGACCCTAAATTTTCATCTTCTGGAAAATGTATAACTTGTGGAGTTGATATGAAGACAGAAGTCATGTACTTATCTGGCATACAGAAACTCTAATAATAAGGATCATCTTTTGATTGCCAGCCTCTGCTCTGTCCTCAAATAATGGAGCATAACTTTAATTTAGAAACTTTCTGTACCCTAAAAGACCCACTAGCTATTTGTGGACTCATGATTCTTTAAGCTTTTTTACATTCCCACCTTCTTTGGACTAGAACCAAGAAATTGTAGCAGGTGGATTTGAAAGACATAGACCAATAAGCTTATTTAGAAATCTATTAGAAGGTGTTGACTTAACATCTTGAATAGTTAACTGAAGTTTAGCTTAGCACTAGCAAGACGCCTGGCCTTGATAAGATTAGCAAGAAATGCTAAACCTGTGGTTTGTGCAAAGTTAATAGTGTTGGTAATAAGTAGTATAATTTATATGTAAAACATTTCCTACATTCTCATTATGTCTCTGGACTGGTTTGCTTCTCCCTTATTGTGTCAGGGAATTATATTTCTATGTTATTTTTCTGTTGGTTTTAAATAAATTAGTTGTTGACTTATTGTAGCTCTGTGGGCTCTACTAGGGATCATAGACTATTCCCTTCCGTAGACTGTCGAACCATTTCAGGCACCACACCAGCCATACCTGAGCCGGGCACAGACCCATTTCTTTGTTTTTTCTTCATGACCACCACCACCATCACAACTTAGGGGAACTCACCTGGGCTCTGCCAGTGAAAAACCATCTCTTTATGTAACTTGAAGAACCTTGTCATAAGTTCACTGAAGAGCTTCCTTCATCACCAAAGGGAGCTCTGAGCAAATCATCCCTGGATGATACCCAGACCCTTCAAAACTGGGTCTGAGGTGAAGGGGGTTAAGAAATACAAACTTCCAGTTATAAATAAGTCCGGAAATGAAAAGTGCGCATAGAGAGTAGAGTCAGTCGTGTTGTAATAGCACTATATGGCAACAGATGATGACTACACTTACCGAGGTGAGCACTGCATAATGTACAAAATCGTTGAATCACTGTGTTGTACACCTGAAATGAAAATAACATTGCATGTCAACTATACTTCAATAATACATTTTTTAAAACTGGGTCCATTTGATTGATTCCTTGCATATTTTTGTACAGTTCATGTCACTAAGTTTACAGAATCTTTGTATCATTAGGCTACATAATTACCTAACATTTTTGATAGGATTTCCTGTAGTTGTTCCTCTTTAGAAACACTGGATTATTTCTGCCAACCAATGGTGAAAGTCAGCCTGCAGTTCTTTTTATACCATTTACGTTTGCTACTGATTTAGCCTTGATAATTGAGCCTTCTTAAGCTTTATTGTTAGAACAGAAAAGAATTCTTAAAGAAAAAAAAAGGTAAAATAAACATAAGATTTGCCATTGTAATTATTTTTAAATGTATAAGGTGGTGTCATAAGTATATTCACGGTGTTACATAACCATCACTACTATTTCTAGAGCTTTTTCATCATTCCAAACAGAAGCTCAGTACCCATTAAGCAATAACTCCCCATTTCTCCCTCCCTGCAGACTCTAGTAACCTTTATTCTACTTTCTGTCTCCATGAATTTTCCTTTTCTAGTTACTTAATATAAGTGGGTTTGTACAATATTTGTTACTTGTTTGGCTTATTTCACTGAACATAATGTTTTCAGGGTTCATCCATATTGTAGCCTGTATCAAAATTTCATCACTTTTCATGGCTGCTGAATATTTCACATTTTGTTTCCCCATTTACCTATTGGTAGACATTTGAGTTTTTTCCACCTTTTGGTTGGTATACAATTATCTGCTAAGTTCCTGTTTGTTATTTTTTTTAAAAGATTTTATTTATTTATTTGACAGAGACACAGTGAGAGAGGGAACACAAGCAGGGGGAGTGGGAGAGGGGGAAGCAGGCTTCCCCCTGAGCAGGGAGCCCAATGCGGAACTTTATCCTAGGACACTGAGATCATGACCTGAGCCGAAGGCAGACGCTTAACGATTAAGTCACCCAGGCACCCCAAGTTCCTGTTTTCAATTCTTTTGGGTATATACCTAGAAATAGAATTGCTGGGTCATGTGATAATTCTGTGTTTAATTTTCTTAGGAACCATCACACTATTTTCACAGCAACTACCCCATTTTATATTCCCACCAGCAATGCACAAGGGTTCTAGTTTCTCCATATCCTCACTAACACTCATTATTTCTCATGTTTTGTTCTTTTAATAATAGCCATCTTGGTATAAAGTGGTATCTCATTGCAGTTTTGATTTTGTATTTCCTTTACTTAAGATTAATGATGGCTAAACATCTTTTCATGTACTTATTGCCGTTTGTACCTATTTAGGTCCTTTGCCTGTTTTTGAATCGGCTTCTTTTTTGTTGAGTTAATAAGTGTTCTTTATATGTTCTGCCATGTCTTTGTCTGGTTTGTGTATCAGGGTAATGTTGGTATTATAAAATAAGTTAAGACATGTTATATCCTCCTCAGTGTTTTGGAAGATTTTGAGAGTTGATATTAATTCTTTGAATGTTTAATAGAATTTTCCATGAAGCTATCTGGTCCTGGGCTTTTCTTTTTTGGAAAGTTTTTGATTACTGATTCAGTCTTCTTACTGCTTACAAATCTATTCAAATTTTCTATTTCTTCCTGGTCAGTTTTGGTAGTTTGTGTATTTTCAAGAATTTGTCCATTTTATCTAAGCTATCCAATTTGTCAGCATAAACAATTGTCCATAATCTTTTCTTATAGTCTTTTTTAGTTTTGGTAAAATCACTAGTAATGTCCCCCACTTTACTTCTCATTTTAGTAATTTGAGTCCTCTCCATTTGTTCTCAATTCTTTAAGAGCAAGTTGTAAAGGAGTCACATATGATACTTTTAATTGAACCTATATAACACTCAGAATGAGGGAAAATGAGCAAAGAGAGAAGATGATTTGAGGGCTGGATTCACCCACATAGTTTACATTTTGAGGATTCTTAAACTTTGGGGTGCTGTAAAACCGATTATTTCTTCAATTTGGGAATGATGCAAAAATTTTCTAGCAGGAAATCCCTGGTCCTGGTTTCCTCTGTGCCTAACAGCAGCACTATTAGATATTTTAGGGTATACTAAAGATGTTCTTCTAATGGAGAATTAATGAGCACATGATAAAATGTACACTAATGAAAATATGTGCTATTATGTTATAAAAATTCATCAGCTTTCCGGGGCGCCTGGGTGGCTCAGTGGGCTAAGCCTCCGCCCTCAGCTATGGTCATGACCTCAGGGTCCTTAGATTAAGCCCCGCATCGGGCTCTCTGCCCCGTGGGGAGCCTGCTTCCCCAACCCCGCCTCTGCATGCTGCTCTGCCTACTTGCGATCTCTCTCTCTCTGTCAAAAAAAAAAAATCTTAAAAAAAATCACCAGCTTCCCAAAATGAGTCCACTCTGAATATACTGTTGGTCTTTCTGGAATTGTATGATTCTCTTTTTGGCTGTAAGTGACAAAAATTAATTTAAAAAAACAGGGGCAAAGGGTCACTTATCAGTTTATTGAATCAAAGGAAAGATTAAATAGCTAAACCTTAGATGAGCAAAGCCCAGCTTAAGTCTGAGGAAAAACAGAACTTAAAGAGAATTGATTGCCTCTAGTACCTTTGCCATCTCTCCTCTCTTGTTGGCTTCATCTTCTTCTTTTTTTTTTTTTTTAAAGATTTTATTTATTTATTTGACAGAGAGAGGGAACACAAGCAGGGGAGAGTGGGTGAGGGAGAAGCAGGCTTCCCACTGTACTAGGAGCCCACTGTGGGCCTCAGTCCCAGAACCCTGGGATCATGACCCAAGCTGAAGGGAGACGGCTAATGACTGAGCCACCCAGGCGTCCTAGCTTCATCTTCTCACTGCACAGTTACCTGCTTCTCAGGGCAGGAAACATGGCCTCCAACAGCACCAGAACTTTATATATTATAAATTCCGTGATGGGAAAGGGACTGATTTTTGCTTTCTAGATTCCAAATTTTTAAATCTTGGAAAAGAGTGAGACTCATGAGTGGCTTAGTTGGTTAAGTGTCTGTCTCTTGATTTTGGCTCAGGTCATGATCTCATGGGTTGTGAGATCAAGCACCATGTTGGACTTCATGCTCAGTGGGGAGTCTGCTTGAGATTCTCTCTCTCCTCTCTCTCCTCTCCCTCTGCGTACCCCGCCTTGTGCACATGTGCTCTCACTCACTCTCTCTCTCTAAAAGTAAATAAATCTTTAAAATAAATAAATAAATAAAGTCTTGGAAAAAATGTATTGGCTCAGCAAAAAGGTGCCCACCCAGTATCAACTAACTCTGGCCAGGACCTTGTGGGACCATGACAGCTCTACTTAGTTGCCGTGTGGAGGGAGGTGTGGGGTAAAGGAAGAATGAAGTTCCTAGGAGAATGGGGATGGTGACTAGATGGGCAGTTTATGAATGCCCACAATATATCAAAACTTGTTTATGGTTTGTAGGATGACCAAATGAATGATAAATAGTGAGCAAATTGTCTAATCTTGAACCACTTTTTCTCAGAAAAGGGATTTACCCCATTGGCAAGTGTAGGTATATTTGTACTTAAGATATTCTTAGTAATAAAACCTCCCCTTGGATTGCCTAAGTTGTTTTCTCTCACCCTTTTCCCTTCCCTGCCTCCAAGATCTTGGCAACCACTTACCCACTTTCTGTCTATGGATTTGCCTTTACTGAATATTCCCTATGAATGGAGTCATACACTATGTGGCCTTGTATGTCTGGTTTCTTTCATTTAGCATAATTTGTTCAAAGTTCATCTATACTTCATTTTAATTTTTGTGCTGAATAATATTCCATTATATGGATATACTACATTTTCATTATTGGTTGCAAATTGGCATAGTAAAAATGGGATTGAGAAGTATTTCAGTTGTGAATATGTCTAGAATTGCCCATAAAATCCAGGTAGAGTGGGCAGAGGTTAAGGAATTCAAAATAGAGGCAATAAAGAAATGGGCAGAAGACATGAACAGACATTTCTCCAAAGAAGACGTCCAGATGGCCAACAGACACATGAAAAAGTGCTCCACATCACTCAGCATCAGGGAAATACAAATCAAAACCACAATGAGATACCACCTCACACCAGTCAGAATGGCTAAAATTAACAAGTCTGGAAACCATAGATGCTGGCGAAGATGCAGAGAAAGGGGAACCTCCTACACTATTAGTGGGGAATGCAAGCTGGTGCAGCCACTATGGAAAACAGTATGGAGGTTACCCAAAAAAAGTTGAAAATAGAGTTACCCTATGACCCAGCAATTATACTATTGGGTATTTAACCAAAGATACAAATGTAGTGATCTGAAGGGGCACCTGCACCCCAATGTTTATAGCAGCAATGTTCACAATAGCCAAACTATGGAAAAAGTCCAGATGTCCATTGACAGATGAATGGATAAAGAAGATGGGGTGTGTATATAACAATGGAATATTACTCAGCCATCAAAAAAGAAAGAAATCTTGCCATTTGTACCAACATGGAACTAGAAAGTATTATGCTAAACAAAATAAGTCAGTCAGAGAAAGGCAATTATCATGTGGTCTCACTGATGTGGGGAATTTAAGAAAAAAAACAGAATCATAGAGAAAGGAAAAAATAAAATAAGAGGAAACCAGAGAGGGAGACAAACCATAAGAGACTCTTAACTACAGGAAACAAACTAAGGGTTGCTGGAGGGGAGGAGGATGGAGGGAAGGGTAACTTGTGATGGTTATTAAGGAGGGAATGTGATGTAATGAGCATTGGATATGATAGAACACTGATGAATCACAGATCTGTACCTCTGAAACCAATAATACATTATATGTTAGTAAAAAAAAATAGAGGCAATAGAACTAGTGAATAGGAAGTTTTATAGAGATCAGAAATGCCAACAAAAGCTACGGTGAAAATAAAAAAGGTTATGATCAGGAGAATTTCAGAATTTAAAATGTTGGGTGCTTTGAAAAACTGTAAGATCCAGTCTGTATAATGACATATTATGTCAGTGTTTTATTTTCTAAGCAGTAACTTTAGTTAAGTATATACTTGCTGGGACACCTGGGTGGTTCAGTGGGTTGAGCATCTGCCTTCGGCTCAGGGCATGATGCCCCAGGATTCTGAGATTGAGTTCCACATCGGGCACCTTGGTCAGCAGGAAGCCTACTTCTCCCTCTTCCTGCCTGCCTCTCTCCGTTTCTCTCCCTCTCTCTCTCTCTCTAACAAATAATAAGATCTTTTTTTAAAAAAGAATGTAATTGCTAAGAATTTTGATAAATTGACCTTCGTATTATTTTAAACTATAGCTAACCTTTGCTTAAATTGGATGTTACAGATTTTCTATTAATTTGGTTACATCAATGAGTCATAGTTTCTACAAAACAAAATATATTTTCAGTTCAGAATAATTAGATTGTTCTGAAATATTTGATTATAAAATATCAAATAATTTCCATTTTTTAATGTATCCTTTTCTTTTAGGTTACAGTGTAGGATTTTGGAAGTCCTCCCTCCATCACATCAAAATGGCTTTGCTAATGGACACATCAGCAGTGTCGATGGAGAAACTATTATCATCAGTGATAGTGATGATTCAGAAACACAAAACAGTTCTTTTCAAAATGGGTAAGTGATTTTTTAAATGTATTATTTTTAAATGTATAATTTTTAAAATGTATTAGATTGGCTTATGATACCCTATTGATATAATTTTCTCTTTAATCCTTCCCTTTTCCCTTTGTAAGCATACAGTGTAAAATCCATCTAAGTGATGTGGCTCAACAACACGTGTTAGAATTTGCAAAATTGAAAGTACCTAGTTAACTCTAGTCAGCTGCTTAGGAATAATTGAAGTTCGCCTCATTCAGTTACATGTACACATTCCAGTTTGGTTTTCTTGGGAAAATTCTTTCTGTACCTTAATTTTTATACCTAATCACTTTATAGTGCATATGGAAATTGGTCATTTGACAGCCTGGGTCAGCTGAGTGTTCCTGGGCAAAAAATCACACAGGCAAATATAGATTGGCATTGTCCGCAGGTAAATTTAAAATCCCAGCTAAGTCTTCAGTTGGTTAAAAGTCTTCTTAAATGCTATTCTGTATGTTCCACAAGTAAGTGAAACCATATGGTAATTGACTTCCTCTGCTTGACTTATTTCACTCAGCATAATCTCCAGTCCCATCCATGTTGATGAAAAGTTGGGTGTTTATTCTTTCTAATGGCTGAGTAATATTCCATTGTGTATATGGACCATGTCTTTATCCATTCATCTGTTGAAGGGCATCTCAGCTCTTTTCACAGTTTGGCTATTGTGGACATAGCTGCTGTGAACATTGGGGTACATATGGCCCTTCTTTTCACTACATCTGTATCATTGGGGTAAATAGAGTTGCCAGGCCATAGCGGTTATACACAAACAGTGAATCATGGAACACTACATCGAAAACTAGTGATGTACTAAATGGTGACTAACATAATAAAAAATAATTATTATTTTTAAAAAATTAAAATATATCCAGAAAAAAAAAGTCTTCTTATGGTCTTTAGCTCCACTCCCTCCTCTGTTCTAATAAGAAACCTAACCTGAGGCTGCTTTTTTTTTTTTTTTTTTGGTGTGTGGCGGGGAGCATAGTTGGCACACAGTGCTACATTAGTTTCAGGTTTCCTGGCTGGTTCAGTCAGTAGAGCATACGATTGACCCTTGATCTCAGGGTAATGAGTTCAAGCCCCACACTGGGCATAAAGCTTACTTTAAAAAAAAAAAAAAAAGACATAGTGATTCAATATCTCTCTGTACTTTTGCTATGTGACATAGTGATTCAGTATCTCTCTCTGTACTTATGCTCACCACAAGTATAGCTACCATCTGTCACCCTACAATGCTATTACAATACAATTGACTATATTCCCTATGCTGTGCCTTTGCATTTGTTACTTAATTCATTCCATAACCGGAAGGCTGTATCCTCTACTCCCCTTCACCCATTGGGCCCATCCCTCACGCCTCTCCCCTCCATTGACCATCAGTTTGCTCTCCATACTTAGGTCTGATTCTCCTTTTTGTTTATTTGTTCACTTGTTTTTTAGGTTCCACATATAAGTGAAATCATATGGTAGTTTGTCTAACCCATGTTGTCACAAATGTCAAGATCTCATCCTTTTTATGGCTACCTAATATTCCATTGTATATGTACGTATGTGTGTCTTTGCTCATTTAGTTGAGTAAATTGACTTGCTATTGATGGACACTTGGATTGCTTCCATATCTTGGCTATTGTAAATAATGCTGCAATAAACATAGGGGTGGGGTGTATATATCTTTGTTAATTTATGTTTTTGTTTTCGGGGTAGATATCCAGTACAGGAATTATTAGATCATATGGTATTTCTGTTTTTAATTTTTTGAGGAACTTCCATACTGTTTTCCACAGTGGCTACACCTGTTAACATTCCTATCAATAGTATATAAGGGTTCTTTTTTCTCCACATCCTCACCAACACTTGTTTTTTTATCTTTTTGATTGTTGTCATCCTGACAGGTGCAAGGTTTTGATTTGCATTTCCCTGATTAATAGTGATATGGAGCTTTTTTTTTTTTTTTTAAGTAGGCTCCATGTCCAGTATGGAGCCCATCATGGGGCTTGAACTCATTACCCTGAGATCAAGGCCTGAGCTGAGATCAAGAGTCAGGCACTTAACCAACTGAGCCACCCAGGTGCCCCAGCAGTTGAGCATTCTTTTTATAAGAATTATTTATTTACTTTTAGAGAGCATGTGCATGCATGAGTCAGGGGAGGATCAAAGAGAGACATGGGCAAGAACCTCAAGCAGATTCCTTGCAAAGCAGGGAGCCTTGATTCGGGGCTTGATCCCACAACCTATGAGATCATGACCTGAGCCAAGATCAAGAGTTAGAGGCCTAGGCACCCCTTGAGTGGTTTTTGGTTTTTTTTTTTTAAGATTTTATTTATTTATTTGACAGAGATCACAAGTAGGCAGAGAGACAGGCGGAGAGACAGAGGGGGGAATCAGGCTCCCTGCTGAGCAGAGAGCCCAATGCAGGGCTCAATCCCAGGACCCTGAGACCATGACCTGAGCCAAAGGCAGAGGCTTAACCTGCTGAGTCACTCAGGCACCCCCGCCTTGAGTATTTTTTAACATGTCTGTTTGCCATCTGTGTGTATGTGTTCTTTGGAAAATTTCTAGTCAGGCCCTCTACCCATTTTTTTTTTAAATTTTTTGATAGAGATCACAAGTAGGCAGAGAGGCATGCAGAGAGAGAGAGGAAGGGAAGCAGGCTCCCCGCCGAGCAGAGAGCCCGACGTGGGGCTCGATCCCAGAACGCTGGGATCACGACCTGAGCTGAAGGCAGAGGCCTTAACCCACTGAGCCACCCAGGTGCCCCCCCACCAATTTTTAATTGAATTATTTGGGGGGTTTTGGGTGTTGAATTGTATCACTTTTTTATATACTGTGGATATGAACTCCCTGAGGCCACTCTTAACTACTTCCTTTATCTCCTTTGCATCTGAAATATCAGTAACTACCAAGTTCTGTACACAGTTCAGCTTCTTGTTTTATCTGACTTGAACTTATTGTATCTATAACTAGCATTTGAGCATTTGCTGTCCAGGCACTGTGCTAAGTTCTTTATATGCATATCAGTCACTCCTGGAAGAGTGTTGTTATCCTTGTTAAACAAGAAGAACCTGAGCTTTAGTAATGTTAATTGGTGTTGCACAAGACCACCTAGCTAGTATATTGCCTGACAGAAAAAACAATTTTTAGGTGAGTGAGTGAAGCATGACATGGTCCTATGTATTAAGTCTTTTGATGCATCTCATTTTTTTCTTGAGTTGCTACTTTATTAAGGACAAAAAAGAGATTTTTGCGTCCCTCATTGAATATAGAGTTTATGATGCAAAATTATTGAGTATTATGGTGGTTAATGGATGTCCTTTAGCAGCCCTGACAGTAGTTCATGTGTTTTGTTTGGAGTATATGAAAGATTATAACCCTTAAATAGAGTTAATTATATATGAGTCTTGAAGGGTTAAATACAGATTTGTATATAAAAGACATTATTTAAATTGATGTTTAAATATGGTAAGCATTAAATTTTTTCATTTTAAACGATTTATCAGTTAAGACTATTTTATACTAACTTTTTTTTTAAGATTTTATTTATTTGAGAGAGCTCAAGCAAGAAAGACAAGCAGAGGGAGGGGCAGGAAGAGGGAGAAGCAGGGAGCCCAATACGGGGGCTCCACCCCAGGACCCTAAGATCATGACCTGAGCCTATAGACGCTTAACCTACTGAACCACCCAGACACCCCTATTTTGTAGTAACTTTTAACCTAATCTTTCTCATTCTTGTAGATGCTGTGAGGTGCTTTAGGATGAGGAATGTCTAGACTCTTAGGTTCAGCACTCCATTATTCAGCTCATTAATGATGTCCTTTCTCTTCCTTTTTTGAATATGAGGTACATGCATAGTTTGTAGCTAATTTGGTACCTTGAGTACAAAGCAAATTCATTCATAATCCCCATTAGTAATAGTAAATATTTTACTCGTTATATGTGGCTTTATTCCCATCAGTTCTACTTCTGCCACGTATAACAAGCTTATCACAGAGTATTATTTAATTTGACCATGATTTCCTGCCTAAATAGCTTGTGCCTTATTCCATGAATATACTTGGTATAGAAAAAGTGAGTAAGCTAATTAATTACTTTATTCACAAGTATTTTAACCTGTTTGTGATTCTAAAAGGATCTGAGCCTTCACTATACATCAACATCATAAAATGTCTACTTACTTATAGCTTGCTTCGATTGTATTCTAATATACCAGGAAAAGTAAAACATAATCATCTTTGGGCCTTTGTTCTGTTATTTCTATCAATTCTATGACCTAGTGAGTAAGAAATGTACTTCTTCTAGGTTGCTCCCTGACAACAAAACATAATCTGGAGTTTCTCCTGTTTCAGTAGGTGGGTTGAAGGGATGAGAATGGAACAGTTATTTATTGGGCATTTTCCATTACTTGAGCTGTATAACAGCACCCACATCTGTTTTCTTATTTATTTTATTCCTCAGAACCATTCTATAAGGGTAGGTGATCCTATTCTTTTATCATTGAGGAGAAATGGAAGTTCAGAGTTAAAAAATGTTTCCACATCACCTAGTTAAAAATATCTGTGAGACATACTAAGGCGGCATATTTAGAATTAAGCCTAGGTGCTCAAAATGGTCACCAGCATTCCAGGGAGGGGGGCGTTAAAATATATATAATATTTTCTGTTTTAGCCATTTTAAGTGTATAATTCAATGGCATTAATTGCATTCACAGTGTCATACCACTATCACCACTATTCCCAAAACCTTTTCTTTACCCCAGACAGAAACTCTATACCCGTTAGGTAGTAATGGTACATTCCTTTTTTCCCCTCCATCACCTGGTAACCTCTAATCTGCTTTTTGTCTCTGTGAATTCACGTATTCTAAATATTTCATATAAGTGGAATCATACTGCGTTTTTCCTTTTGTGTGTTGCTTATTTCATTTAGTACTATTTTCCAAGGTACAACCATGGCGTAGTATGTTGAGATTTATAATAGAGCTTTTGATATACCTGTCTTAAATATACTTTAGAAAGAGATGAGGCTAATTTTTCTAATCATTGCTTTTTATTACTCTACATTCCATTGTATGTATATACTACATTTTGTTTATCCATTCATCTGTTGATAGATGCTTGAGTTTATATGAATAATAATAAGAATATATTGATGAATAATTGATGAAATTGAAATAATTGATGAAAATGAATAATGATGAAAATATTGATGAATAATATGAAAATATGAATAGTAATAATAAATATTGATGTATGGGCACCTATTCAAGTCCCTATTTTAAATTCTTTTGGGTATATACCAAGGAGTAGAATTGCTGAGTCATATATATGACAATTGTTTAATTTTTTGAGGAACTGCCAAATCGCTTTTTACAGCACCTGAGCCATTTTGCATACTTACCAGCAATATATAAGGATTCTAGTTTGTCCACATTCTCACCATCACTTAATATTTTTTGAATTTTTTGATTAGTGGGATGAAGTGGTATGTCACTATGGTTTTTACTTGAATTTCTTTAATGATTAATGATAATGAGCATCTTTTCATTATTGGCTATTTTTTTTATTTGCCATTTGTATATACAAGTCCTGTACCAGTGTTTAAATTGGATTGTCTTTTTGTTCAGTTGTAAGAATTCTTTATATATTCTGGCCATCAGAACTTTTAAAATAGAGTATTTTGATACATTTGTGGGAGCATATTGATTATTTTTTTCAAAGTCAGTTTCACATCAGTAAAGTAAGAAGTTAAAGGCTTGACTTTTTATGAAGTTGTATTCCCTCAGAACAACATATTATTAGCTTACTTTGTCAGTCAGGGCACTGACTGCAGAATCTGACTGGACTAAGCAGTAAGTACGCATTTACCTTTGTTAGGTCCGTTTTTGTTGGTGGGCAGCTGTCAAGGGTTTAGGAAGCAGGTCACTTATTTATTTTAAGGATGGATATTAACATCTTAAACATATGCTTCTTAAACTAAGTTTGTGAAAGAGACTACAAGAAAGTTCTTTCTCTTCTTAGCACAAAGCCATGGACAAAATCATGGACATAGCAGCCTTGAACATTTTAGAGCTATCTGAATCTCATCTTCGCATTCTTGCAGAACTCTCCAATATCTTAGCAGAGCTTAGTTCAGAGTAAAAATATGAAGTCATTTTCTCCTATTTCACTGTTTGCCATGGGATTTATGACAGAGCCTTTGATATACCAATCTAAATATGCTTTTTAAAAAATTTTATTTGAGAGGGAGTGAGCAAGCACAAGTGGGAGGGAGAGGAAGAGAGAATCTGAAGCAGATTCCACTCTGAGCGCAGAGCCTGAAGTGGGGCTCAGTCCCATAACCATGAGATATGACCTGAGCTGAAACCAAGAGCCAGATGCTTAACCAACTGAGCCACCCAGGCAGCCCCTAAAGATACTTGAGAATGAAATGAGGCTAATTTTGCACCACTAGGATACTTTGTGTAGATTGTATAATAAGGAATACTTTAAATTTAGAATTACTCATTTATTTTATACAATGAAGTAAAATAAAAATAAATAAATACTTGCTTTTGTACAAGCAAGTTTTATTTTAAAAATTGACTTGTTAATATTTATAGCACTAAATAAAAGATTGGACTGTATTTTAGAGAAGATAATTTGTATCCTATAAAATTGAAGTAAAGAGATTTAGGGTTTTGTCTGTTAGTCTACTCTTTGAAAGATAGTACATATTGTGTATCTGCTCTCAATGTTCCTTTCTTTACTCATCTCTTATGTTTTCCCATCAAGAATGGGTTGAGTAGGGGAATCTGGGTGGCTCAGTCAGTTCGGTGTCTGCCTTTGACTCAGGTCATGATCCCAGGATCCTGAGATCGAGCTCCACATCAGGCTCCCTGCTTGGCGGAAAGTCTGCTTCTCCCTCTCCCTCTGCTGCTCCCCATGCTTGTGCACTGCGCATGCTCTCTCTTTCTGTCAAAATAAACAAAATCTTAAAAACAACAATGTGTTAAATAGTTATACTTATGTCTGCTGTTGTTCTTTTCCCTCCAAAGTTACTAATAGATTTAAAGAAAATTTATAATTGAAAATCCTCACAACTTATTGAGACTGTAATCTGTATAACTACTTGATACCAGTTTCCTGTCTTTTTTTTTCTTTCTTTCTTTTGAAGAAAAGAAAGATTAAATAAATTAGAGATTTATTAAAGATTAAATAAATTAAATAAATAAAAGATTATTTATTTGAGAGCAAGAGAGAGAGAGAACATGCAAGAGAGCATGAGCTGAGGGAGGAGCAGAGGAAGAAGCAAACTCCCCACTGAGCAGGAGCTGGATGTGGGGCTCCATCCCAACACCCTGAGATCATGACCTAAGCTGAAGGCAGTGCTTAACTACTGAGTCACCCCACAAGTTTCCTTTCTTATTGAAAGAGCCAAATAGCGAAGTTCATTTGCAGTCAAAAAATTCTCTGAAAATTAACTAAATTGATAGACAGTACTTGCTGAAATAGTCTTGGCAGTCCTGAAAACATTAGTTTATCATCTGATTTCACTATGATTCAGGAATGTCAAGTATAGGTGAGTGTGTTTAGTTGCTTTTAGGATCTGTAGAAGAAACTAAATATAGTATTTGTAGCACAGTATTTGTAGCAACTCAGATTGGTAGGTAAATAACATGTTGTAATAATATACTCTGCTGTTGTGATTTAAAGCTATAAAACTTTAAGGTCAGGCTGCTTTTATCCTTTACAGTGGATCAGAGTTTTATAGAGTCATCTCTAGGCAGATATTATTTGAAGTTTAAAATTATCTTAAAAAAGTTATTCTAACCTGAAAATAGTATATGAACAAGGATACATTTTTGGTAACATTTTATAATCCTGGTGGTAATTTGCAAGAGCACAAGGAAAAACTAATTATTTTAGGAACCTTGAAAAGTATATTGTGTATCCCGTTTTGAAATACTATGCAACTGACTTCCTTCATGCAGTGTAATGTGGCTGTGGTGTCCAAGTGTTATTTTTAAAGAAGTAGACCTAATTGTTTTGCTAATTGTAGTTCATATATGAAATTTTTATGTATGAGGTCAGGTTAGCATTTTAAATTCCAAAAATAAACAAAACACCACCATAAGTAACCCCCGTTTGTGCTGAAAGCTTAATTATTTGATCTTTTGTCATTTCTGTTGTACTGCTATAGACAAAAATTTTAACTGCCTTTTTAGTGTCAAATATTGTCCATGGGATAGCAACAAAAACAATTCCCATTATGAGAAAAGTAGAACTAAAATTATATATATAATACATAATATATATATATAATACATAATATACACATGTATATTATGTATTATATATATACATATGTTATATATATAACATATATGTAACTAGGCGTATTGGGGCACCTGGGTGGGCTCAGTTAAATGTTTGACCCTTGATTTTGGCTCAGGTCATGATCCTCAGGTTTGTGAGACTGAGTCCCACAATAGAGCCTGCCTACTTGGGAGTTTCTCCCTCTGCCTCTGCCCCTCCCCCCTAAAAAATACATATAACTAGGCATATTGAAATATGGTATATTTATAAAATCGGTGATAAAATTTTGTGAATAAATCATTGGAATCGTGATCTAATTTCTATAAATATAATATTTGGTGTTAATTTGCCAGTGTAGAGCTAGTAATAGATCTGTACTTGTTGCTAATAAAATCAGTCTCTTAGTTACAGTCATGGCTAAGATCACTACATTCAATTTAGTATTCCAGCTATTTAGGCCTAGGCTTTAGGAAGCAAAGGAGAAAAATTGTTAAATGGGCTTTTTTTTTTTTTAAGATTTTGTTTATTTGACAGAGAGAGATCACAAGCAGGCAGAGAGGCAGGCAGAGAGAGAAAGAGGAGGAAGCAGGCTACCCGCGGAGCAGAGAGCCCGATGTGGGACTCGATTCCAGAACACTGAGATCATGACCTGAGCTGGAGGCAGAGGCTTAACCCACTGAGCCACCCAGGCGCCCCTTTATTTTTAGTATTATCTTTTAATTCCTGTCTTATAGATGAATCCATATGATAAGCAGTTTCTGTTGGTTTCCAACAACTGTACTTGCTTGGAAATAATCCAGTTATGATTTTATTCTACATAGAATTTTGTGTAAGAGTTATAACAAAACTCCCATAAGAATATTTTCACTGATTGGAAAAAATGATTTTAGTTCTGTTATGTTTTATCTTCAGAAATGAATTTCATGGGGCGCCTGGGTGTCTCAGTGGGTTAAAGCCTCTGCTTTCGGCTCAGGTCATGATCTCAAGGTCCTGGGATGGAGCTCTCTGCTCAGCAGGGAGCCTACTTCCTCCTCTCTCTCTGCCTGCCTCTCTGCCTACTTGTGATCTCTGTCTGTCAAATAAATAAAAATCTTTAAAAAAATGAATTTCATGATATAGCAAGAAAAAAACAATTTTATATACACAAAAAATAATATTTTGTAGCCTTAAATCTAACATTAAGATAAAGTCCAAACAAGTTTTCTATAAACAAATAATATATAAATAAAATAAATATATTTATAGATTTATAACTGTGACTTAAAATATAATTATATACTGCTCCTGGCAGCAACCTTTGAAGTGCAATCTATATTATGCGTGATCAACCCCTTATATGTATAAAATGATAGTGATTAATTGCTAAGCTAGCACTAATTCAAAAAATGATATCAAGATTAAAAATCAAGTCTGTTCTTGAACAACTGCTGCTGATTCATTAAGATCCTTTTTTTTTTGCCCCTCTTTTCATTCCAAGAAATTCCTTTATCGGGAACTCACATCAGAATTACTCTCTGAACACTTCGACTTCTCTCTTTGATCTGTTCTTTTAGGACTGTGACTTTCAAACTGCGGGTTATATAGCTTTGTGTAGGTTGTGAAATTAATTTAATAGTGAATTTTAACAGAATAGAAAATATTAGACTGCATTCCATATAGTCAGGTTGAATGATTAAATATATTTCCTGTGTATACTCGGTCTCAATGTAAAGATCTTTCGTTCTCCAACTAGGAACTTTAATGCAATTAAAGGTGAATACTTCAGTTTTATTTGTGTGATTGTCTCATGCATCCCTTCTGTGCTGAGTCTCTCCCCACACCCCACCTTGTGTGTACTGTATTTATAACACTTTGGCTATATCTGACCCTCATTGCTAAATGCTTCCTTTATTGTCCTTTCCTGTCCTTTTCATCTCAGTCACCCATACTCACATCCCTGTTATATAGGTACTTGCATTCACAGAGGCAGCTTTTCAAAAATCCAACCACTTGTCATCTACTGCCACCACCACCACCCTGGTCTGTAATTGCCATCAATTCTCACTTGGTTCATTGCACTAGCTTTCTAATGGATGTCCCTGTTTGCACTCTTGCCCCACAGTGTGGCAGCCAGAGTAATCTTTCTGAAGTGTAAGTTAAGTCATTATCTCCCCATTATTCAGTATCCTCTAGTGTCTTTTCAGAGTGAAATCCAAAACCCTTATTATTGGCCTGTAATATGGCCCTTCTGCTTCCTCTCTAACTGGATCTTCTTCTTTTATTCTTATTTATTATTCTTGTGCAAACCATGACTACTTCCACCGTAGGGCCTTTGCACACTCTTTTCTCTCTTCCTTTAAACTCATTTTCCCAAGAGTTTCTCCTGAGAGGTTCCCTCTTTTCTTTCAGAACTCTGCTTAAATGTTAACTTCTTATCAGGCCTATCCCATCAGTTGATCAGGGCTGTCACTTTATAACAGAGAGTACCTCCACCCTGCAGCACTGAATTCCTTTCATAGCTTACCACCTACCCTGCTGCAGATTTTTGTTTCTTCGCTTGCCCCTATGTCCCCACTATGTTTCTTTTTCGTTCACTGTTTAATCTTTATTGTTTAGTTTTGGGCACATAATACACTTTTAAGTATTTATTGGACAGATGGATGAATGCATCCCCAAAGGAAAGACGAGATGAGAAGTTGTTGGAGACAAGGATTAAATGTATACCCTCTGCCAGTTCTTAAAACAGGGTGAACTGTATTATTACCACTTTTGCTCTTGCTTTACATAGCTATTAAGAAAAAAGCTTAAAAGCAAATCCAAGAGCTATTTGTTTGCTTACAAGTTTATCTTACCTAAGGTGCCTGGGTGGCTCAGTTGGTTGTGCGACTCCCTTGGGCTCAGGTCCTGATCCGGGAATGCCAGGATCAAGTCTCGCATTGGGCTCTCTGCTCAGCAAGGAGTCTGCTTCTCTCTCTGACCTTCTCCCCTCTCATGCTCTCTCTCACTGTCTCTCTCCCAAATAAATAAATAAGATCTTTTAAAAAAAAAATTTATCTTACCTGAACTGGGTACTTTGTGCTTTTTCATCTTTAGTTGATTTCTTCACAGGACAATTTATTGAATGATTAAAATACATACCTAACATAAAATAGTGCTTTGTACTATTTTGGCTAATAGAATGGTGAGGGATGTCAGTAACTTATAAAATCCTAGTTAAACTAAAAATGCATTAGCTTCTGTTACAGTGTGTTCTTAGAAACTGTATTTCTATTTAAAATCTCTGATTTTCAAATAAGTTATTAACTGATTTATATCTTTGCTCTTTTTTAGGAAGAAAAAAGAGGCAATCGATCCCTTATTATTCAAGTATAAGGTGCAACCCACTAAAAAAGAATTGTATGAGTGTGCTATTGTTAAAGCAACACAAATCAGGTAAAACTCAGTATCTCACCCATGCTGGTTAAAAATAGAATAACTAAGTTCAATTAAGATTCGCTATAGAACAGTGTTGCCTGTGATTGTTTCCCTTTTTAAAATAAATGTACACTTAGAGACTGATAAAGTGAATCTTAATGGACTCCATGAGCCCTTTTTAACTAACCCCAAAGAGTCTTCAGTCTAAAAAATTATGAAGGATCCTATTTGTGAGGTACTTCTCATGAGAGAACTCAGTTTTCAATGCTGAGAAGTCTGATGGTACTTAGAAATAGGTCACATTTGTAATATTTTATTCATTAGACACAAACATCTGATCAGTCTCTTCTGTTCCTTCAAGTTAATAATAGCAAATTAGTATCCTTAAAAACTCCTATTTGAGGGACATTAGGGTGGTGTGTTCAGTTAAGCATCTGACTCTTGATTTCAGCTCAAGTCATGATCTCAGAGTCATGAGATTGAACCCCAAGTTGGGCTCAGTGCTCAGCGTGGAGTCTGCTTGGGATTCTCTCTCTCCTTCTGTCCCTCCCACTGCTTGCACATGTGCTCCCCCTAGGTAAATAAATAAAATCTTTTTTAAAAAATTAAATAAATAAAAGAGGAATAATTAGTGGTTAATATTTAAAGGAACTGACTTTAGGTGACACAGATCTATTTTTAGGACAATCCCTATTGTTGTCTGCTAATGTTAGGCCCCTAGTCATCTGAAAGTAAATTGACGCTATCAGCCATTGATCAGCTTGCTACCTAGTAGTCAATCTTGCATTTCATTTGATGTAAAATGATTTTACTTGGGGTGCCTCGGTGGCTTAGTCAGTTACGCATGGGCCTCCAGCTCAGGTCATGATCCCAGGGTCCTGGGATCCAGCTCCTTATCGGGCTCTCTGCTCAGCAGGGAGCCTATTTCTCCCTCTCTTTCCTCTGCCTGCCACTCCTCTTGCTTGTGCATTTGTGCTCTCTTGCTCAAATAAATAAAAATCTTTTAAAAAAATGGTTTTACTTATTCTCATATACCTCTTGCCTCATATATACTCATATGAGTCCAAAGAAAAGTGATAATAACCTAAGTGTTGTGAATCCTGAGTCAGATATATTACTTTTTATAAGGAGGTGAGTGTAGTTTTTGTTTTGTTGGATTTTGGGGGTACATCATTAATTAAGATCTCTGGAGTGTGAATACCTGGCTGGCTCAGTCGGTTGGGCGTCTGCCTTCACTCAGGTCATGATCCAGGAATCCTGAGATTGAGTCCCCCATTGGGCTCCTCCTTGTCCATTGAGGAGCCTGCTTTTCTCCCTCTGCCTGCCTCTCCCCCTGTTTGTGTGCGCTCTCTCTCTCTCCCTCTGACAATAAATAAATAAATAAAAATCTTTTTTATAAAAACTGAAAAAAAAAGATCTCTGAAGCATTCTGCATTTAATTATATGCCGAAAAATAGTATTCCCAAAATAACGCTCATAGATAATGCACACTTGTTTTTAACTATTTTTTTTTAACTATTTTTTTAAGTAGGCTAGTGAGTGCCATGTAGGACAATATGATTCTTGAGCACTGGTGTGTTTATTCAATAGTCAAGAGATAATTAACCTTCTTATTATTAAGAAGCCAGGATAGCACAGTAAGCCAGTAAGTACGCACAGCAAGCCAATCCTTTCTCTCATATAGTCCTTTCTATAAGAAAAGAATATACATTTTTGAGGAGACTAGTACTTTAAAACTCCTATATTGTTTATTCACTCTTAGAAGCTTTTAAGTTGGCTTTTTCTTGAAAGAAATACATAGAATTCAATTAAAACATTTACTTTCTTTCTAGAACTTTTCTAGAAATACTTGGGTATTTTGGCGGATTTTTTAATTTGTTTTGATTTTGTTTTGTTGGTGTTTGTTACCATTGTGGTGGTGGTTTTTGAGTTTGGGGGCAAGGGAAAATAAATAGCATGTTTTTGGAATCTTAATTCTAATTCTCTGTCATTTTAATCCCATGAATTTGTTTGCTGCCATATGAAGTTTAAATATGAAATATTTTAGAATTTGAAACAACCTATGTTCAAGAATGTTCACAATAACCATTCGAATGTTGACCTCCTTAGTGTTATATGAAATCTTATAGTCTGCTGATTTTATTTTTTTAAAGAATTTCAACGGTGATATTTGTAAGAATGATCATCAAATTTTCTAAAATTAGGTTTACTCTGTAGTATATTTTCCTTGAGGTTTATTTGGTTTCTAAGTGGTTCTTCTGCAACAAATGCATATACTATGTTCACAATGGACATTTATAATAGATCCACTCGTTGATCTTTTAACATTTTACATAAATACTTCTGTATAAAGTTTCTCATAACTTCCAAATAAATGCTATTGGGAAATGAAATATCCTTCTTTTCCTAAGCTTGAAATAGAGGTTATGGATTTACGGAGATTATGAAGTTCAAACTGAATTCTTTGATACTAACACTTTACTCTTTCTCCTCCTCTTTCCCTGGTAGCCGGAGAAAACACTTATTTTCTCGTGATAAATTAAAGCTTTTTCTGAAGCAACACTGTGAACCACAAGATGGAGTCATTAAAATTAAGGTAATCAGAACAGTGAAATTATTTATTGGAAGGAAGAAAAAAGAGAAATGGGTTGTATTATAAAGTTGAAACATTGCAGAAATATTATTTCAAAGTGGTTGAAAATAGTTCTCTTTTTATCTGGAGCTAGTTTTTAGTAATTTTCTATTTATTAAATACTATTTTTGCAATTGCTAGAATTGCTAGATGGCTCAGGTACTGCACTTTTTTCCCCTTGTAAAAAAGATCAACCAAGACAGGTAAGAATAATAGATGGAAAACTTGGAAAAAGAAAATGTTATAGGGGAAGGGAACAACTGTATTTTTCTAAGTGGGATCCTGTCTCACAAAAATAAATTCAAAGAACAATGCTAAAATAAATTCTACTAGATAGGAAAACAATTCAAATAATAAAAAGAACATCAGAGACCTATACTAAGTAGATGGATTATTTTATTCATAATCATTAAGAGGGGGAAATCAAGTTTAGAAGCCTCACATTGTAAAGTAAATAAAAAGTTAAATGGTAAAACTAGGACTAGTTTTTTTAACTGAGAAATATTTAACTCATATTGGGAGAAATACTAAGTAAGAAATACTAAGTAAAAAAGCAGTAGAATGGGAAGAGAGATGTATGCATGTGTCAAAAATCAGCTACTATATGCTTAAGATTTGTGTATTTCATAATAAATTTTACATCAAAAGAAATGGAAAAAAAGAAGATATGAGTTTATGTGGAAAGTACTATTTCAAGTCTCTACAAACCAAGATAGATTATTTAACAAAACTGGGACACCTGGTTAACTTGGAAAACAAAATTCAAAGGAGAAAAACAAAACTCAAAGGAGAAAAAAGGAAATGAAATGAAATAATTCTTAGTGTTATGCATGCTAAAGTACTTAGGAGGAGCAAGAGAAAAGAAATACCAAGAATAAGACTTACTTGACAATAGAAACTTAATGTAGGTTCAGGGGCACCTAGGTGGGTGCCTGGGTGGCTCAGCTGGTTAAGCATCTGGCTCTTGATTTCGACTGGGGTCATGATCTCAGAGTAGCAAGTCTACTTGAAGATTCCCTCTGCCCCCCCAACTTGCACATGTGTGCACACATGCACTTTCTTTCTGTGATAAATAAATAAATTTTCAAAAAATAAAAATGTCATGAATAGAATTGAAAGACAAGTGCTAGAGGAAAAATACTTTCAGTGACTATAATGAGGAGCTCAAAGCAATTAGAAAAACATAAATATCCTAGTAGAAAAATAAACAAATAGGCATGATCAAAATTCACAGTAGATGAAATATAAAAACTTGAAAACATAAGATAGAATCATCTGAAATAATTTTGTTAATGTGAGCATATTTATGTATTTGTCTTGGTAAGAGGTAAAAGCTTAAAGTGTGCTCAATCTGTGGCATTGAAAATCACAGATAGCCATGTAAAAAGATGCTTACAAAAAGTTAATGATTCAGATACTTGTGAGAAGTGGCTAGAACAGTGCTGGCACTGGTAAGCAATCCGTTATATATGAAATAAGTTATAGTATGTTTATCATAAATAGCAAGTTGACCAGTTTCCCTAACTTATAAAAATGTCTTACATATCAATGAATAAAAACAAGCCAATTGGAAAAAAAATGGTAAGAAGTATTGGCAGTTTTTCACCAAAGAAAATAAACAGTCAGTAGACATGAACAGACGTTCAACTTTACTTAATACATAAATGAAAATTGGGACACCAGGGTGGCTCAGTCAGTTAAGCATCTGCCTTCAGCTCAGGGCATGATCCCAGGGTCCTGAGTTCGAGTTCTGCATCAGGCTCCTTACTCAGTGGGGAACCTGCTTTTCCCTGTGCCTGCCTCTCCCCCTGCTTGTGCTCTCTCTCTCTCATTCTCTCTCCTTCTGACAGATAAAAAAATAAAATCTTTAAAAAATAATAAATAGGGACGCCTGGGTGGCTCAGTTGGTTGGGCGGCTGCCTTCGGCTCAGGTCATGATCCCAGCGTCCTGGGATCGAGTCCCACATCGGGCTCCTTGTTCTGTGGGGAGCCTGCTTCTCCCTCTGCCTCTGCCTGCCACGCTGTCTGCCTGTGCTCTCTCTCTCTCTCTCTCTGACAAATAAATAAATGAAATCTTTGAAAAAAAAAATAAATAAATGAAGTGACAGTACACATTTTTCTCTTAGAGTGTAACGAAAGTTATTAGTGGTTAGTCTAGTGTACTTGCACACAAACCCCAAAACAACAAAGTTTAATACCCAATGTGAGTATAGTCCACTATTAGGAGTACTCAAGAACACAAAGATGTATTTGTTTATTGTGTTATGTGTGTATGAATAAGAAACATTGGCAATTGATGTATTAAAGCCTATTTTGACCTTTTTTAAGCATATATATTTGAGAAGAAACCACCCATATGTTTTATATTCATATTTTTAAAGGGCAATTCTATATATTCAGGAGTTATTTATGTGGGATAGTCAACAACCATCTTAATAGACTTTAATACAAAATCTTAATAGATTCTTGATTTATTATGATGTCCAGAACTGATTGAGTTTTAAATGTTAAAAGTTATGTTCTACCATGATTACAATTATTACACAGAAAATTTAATTCCCAGTTGAAGTGTTAAAAAAAATTAAAATTTTTAAAAGATTTTATTTATTTATTTGACACAGAGAAAGAGAGAGAGAGAGAGGGCACAAGTAGCAGAGCGGCAAGCAGAGGGAGAGGGAGAAACAGGCTTCCCACTGAGCAGGGAGCCTGATGCAGGGCTCGATCCCAGGACCCTGGGATCACGACCTGAGCCAAAGGCAGATGCTTAACTGACTGAGCCACCCAGGTGCCCCTAAATATTTATTATCATTATTTTCTTATACATTTTCTGAAAGATATTTCTGTGAATTGCATGTTCAGTTTTTTTGGAGAGAAGGAATGATAATCTTGGCTATTAGACCAAAAATAAAAAGTTTAGAGTTGGACATGGATGAAAGGTGAACAAGTTTTGAAACTTTTGGATTTAGCAAGTATCCTAAAACTGCACAACTTCTGGTAAAAAAAAGAAAAAAAAGGTTGACTTCTCTGAACTTAAATCTGAATTGAAACTTGTTAAGAATTATCAGCATTTCTCCTTTTTGCAAGATCAGCTTTGAAATTTGATACATAAAGTCTTTAAGTTAAAAAGTCTTTATCACCCCCAATTGGAGGGAAAATCTAAATGTTCAGCACTTAGGAAATGGTTGAGAAAAACTAATTGGGTTAATACAGTGGACTTGTAATGTTAAATATACTGATTATTTATTTACAAAGAAAATTCCATACAAAATAAGTCAAAAGCAGTGCAATCCAAAAGAGATTATTATATAAACATAATTTTGAAATAGTTTTAGAATTTAAGAAACGTTTGAAGGATTCCTGCATATTTTATGGGGGGAAAACCCCTTTGAATTGTAGTTTTCTTTCTGGTAAAGCTGATTAATGATAGATTAAGCAAACCAGCTAAAATGTGTATTACTGGATAAACAATTTTTGTATGCACACACACACACACTGAGATATTACTCGGCCATCAGAAAGAATGAAATCTTCCCATTTGCAACAACGTGGATGAAACTAGAGGGTATTATGCTAAGCGAAGTAAGTCAGGGAAAGGCAAATACATGATTTCACTCATATGTGGAATTTAAGAAACAAAACAGGTGAACATAGGGGAAGGGAAGGAAAAGTAAAGTAAGATGAAAACAGGGAGGCAAATCATAAGAGACTCTTACTCTTGGAAACAAACTAAGGGTTGCTGGAGGAGAGGGGAGGGAGAGTTGGTTGGGGTAATTGGGTGATGGAATGATGGAGGGCATTTGAGGTAATGAGTACTCGGTGTTATCTGCAACTAATAGATCAGTAAATTCTACCCCTAAAACTAAAAAAAAAAAAAAAACAAAAAAACCCCACCAAACAAAAAACAAAAAACAGGGACATCTGGGTGGATCCATTAGTTAGATGGCTGCCTTTGGCTCAGGTCACAGTCCCACAGTCCTGGAATCGAATCCCGCATTTGGGTGGAGGATCCCTGCTCCTCAGGGAGCCTGCATCTCCCTCTCCCTCTGCCTGCCACTCCCCTGCTTGTTCTCTCTCTCTCTCTCTCTCATAAATAAATAAATAAAATCTTTTAAAAAAATAAAAAATTTAAAAAACATACGGGAGAGAAAATTTTTAAAAGTGTATTACTGTGTATTAACACATGAAATTCTAATGTTTTTGACCTAGTCTTTAATAGCATCATATGATATTTTAGACATTTTAAATCTATATATGGTTTCCTAATAGTGTTATTACTGTACCCTGTGTCTTTTTTTTTTTAATGAAGGCATCATCTCTTGCAACATATAAAATATCAGAACAAGATTTTTCTTATTTCTTCCCTGATGATCCACCCACATTTATCTTTAGTCCTACTAACAGAAGAAGAGGGAGACCTCCCAAACGAGTATCTATTAGTCAGGTAAGTAGAGAATGGATGAAAACTACATTGTAGTTCTTAATAAAACTGTTCAAAATCAAGAATGGTGTTTGGCTCCCTTTGGCTCCCTTTGGCTCCCCTCCTGCACATAGCCTTAGTAAGGGGCACATTCCTTTGTATACAATGTGTGTACTATATGTTGATAACTACTTAGCAATGAGACTTGTAGCAGTTTCAGGTATGAATTAGACATAACTTTAATGCCACAAGGATTTTATACCAAAGTGGAAGCAAGCATATAAGCAGTTACTGAAATGTAAAGCAGGAGAAATACGGAGATAAATTATGGGACTGAAACATGAAGAGCATTTAAAAGATAAAAGATAATAATATCATACTAAGTAGGTTACAGACCATTATTCTCCCAAGAAGTACAGTAAAAAAATCTTCTGACATTATTTGACATTGACTATAGACATACGCCTCTTTCACATTTGATGTTTACACCATTTTGTTTATAAGGTACCATGGAAAAAAATTTTTTTCTAATGCATGTTTTTAAGGCTCTTCTTGTAAATCACTGGTTGTTTTTCTTGGGAGGTTTTTGTACTAATTTGTAGAGCTATAGAACTAACTCCTATTCTCTGTGTTACTGAATAAAGTTATTAAAAGTTCAGTTATGCTTAGAATAAAATCTTATTATAGTAAGATGAGAGTTTAACCTGATGAGAGTTTAAAATTTTTATTACTGTAAGAACAAGGCCAGACCATCAGTTTGTAAAAGTTTTGCTGGTCTACAACTTTAGTTTCTTGGTTTGTTTTTTTAGGAGGACAGCGTTGCTAATAAACAGACTATTGCAGGTTATAGAAACAAAGCTACTAAAGAAAGAGACAAACTTTTGAAACAAGAAGAAATGAAGTCACTGGGTGAGTTTAACATTCTCTCCAAAAACTATTTGTATAGGAAAGAATATTTCTCTGTGCTTGATGGGGGGTGTTTCTGAAATGGCATATTTCTTTTATTTGGGTTTGTTTGTTTTTTTTTTAGCATAGTTTTCTCCCCTCAGGTATCTGTAGATTTTTATGATAAATGAGACCTGTGTTCATCTCTTAAAACAGTATCTCCAGGTATCCCCTGTTAAACCAACCTAATGCTAGATTACGCACATGTTGGAGTTTCTAGGGCTTACAGACTCTTTGGAGCCATTTGCTTGATTCACACAGCTTTATAAAACATTGCATTTCAGATTTGACTATACATATGAATCATTTGGGAATCTTATGAAGATTCTAAATTAGTAGGTCTGGGTGGGAGAAGAGATTCTGCATTTCTAACAAGGTGATATTTTGCTGCTGATCTTAGGACCGCACTTGGAGTAGTAACAGGGCTTTGAAAGGCAGGTACAGGTTTGTCCCAGTGTAGTAGTTTGTCTTAAACCCAGCCAACTCGCTTTCCCATTTTAATCACCTGCTGGCTCCCTCCAGCAATTTACAACCCCCGTGAGTCTCTACTGATCACATTTAACCATAAATTATTTTAGGGATTCTTTTGTTACTTTAAAAAATGTTTTCTGTCTGTGAACAGTTCTAACTTTGACCTTCTCCACAGCTTTTGAAAAGGCTAAATTAAAAAGAGAAAAAGCAGATGCCCTAGAAGCAAAGAAAAAAGAAAAGGAAGATAAAGAGAAAAAGAAGGAAGAATTAAAGAAAATTGTTGAAGAGGAGAGACTGAAGAAAAAAGAGGAAAAAGAGAGACTTAAAATAGAAAGAGAAAAGGTATTCATTCAAGTATATTAGCTATACTCTCTATATAATAAGTAGTGGGTTTTACATAAATTCATGGTTAATTTTCAAATGCTTTTACACTTTGATTCGTATTTCTAGTTGTGCATAGACTGCTGATAAACAGTAATTGCTTTATCTCTCTTTTGCCCTGGAAAATTTAATAATTAAAAAAAATTTAATAATTTAAGGTTCAACGTGTGTGTGTGTGTGTGTGTGTGTGTGTGTACACATATCTGTCTTTATACCCCAAAGCCTCTTAAGTACAATTCTGAAGTTGATTTTCTTCATTATTTAGACTTCCAAATTTAGGGAAGATGATATGCATAAAACTTGTAAAATCTATAATTGGAAAAATACAATAAAATCTACAAATAACAAGAATTATTAGTGTTCTTATTCTCCTTGAAGGAAAAAGTATCTGTAAAAATGGGTTTTTCAGCAAATCTTTTATTACAGTCTTGAGTGGTAGGTATTTCTTAGAGAATTCTGTAGGTAGTTTCCTCCAGAGTCAGGAAGTGTCCTTGGTTTTCCCAGATATTTGCAAGCAGCCCTAGCTGATCCTGTTACACCCTGTGCTCGTTTAAATTGCCTGTAGTTTCTTGAACTATTTCAAATAGGCCATTGGGCTGGGGCTGGAGGTCTCTAATATGTATACACTCCAGAAAATGTAGAGGACAAGAAAACCACTTGTAACCTACATGTGTTAACATTTAGAGATAGCATTTTTTAAAAGATTTTATTTATTTATTTGAAAAGGAGAGAGAGCATGAACAGAAGGAGCAGAGAGAGAGAGAGAGAGAGAATCTCAAGCAGACTCCCTGCTGAGTGTGGAACCCAACACAGGCCTTGTTCCCAGAACCCTGTGATCATGACCTGAGCCAAAACTGAGTCAGATGATTAACCAGATGCACCACCCAGGTGCCCTTAAAGATAGCATTTTTTTTAGCACTTCAGTTTATATTTAATCTTAATTCTGGGCCTTAAAAAAAGAAATGCAGGATTTATAATTTTGTAAATTTTTTTGTTTTAACATTATTGAAATATCCCTTCATGTTATTTTTTTCCTCTTTTTTTTTAACTTTATTTTTTCAGTGTTCCAAGATTCATTGTTTATGCATCACTCCCAGTGCTCCATGCAATCCCTTCATGTTATTAAGTAAACTAAGTAAGGTGGGACTTTTAGTGACTGCGTAATAGTTAATCAAATAGATACAAGTAAAGTGCTTTATAATTTTTTGCTCATAAATGATGATACCCTGTTCAAATTTATGAATAAAAGTTTTTAATGTTTTTAGATGATATCCCTGGATAAATTTGTAGGAAGTAAAATAATAGGTCAAAGGCTAGGAACATTTTTTAAAATGTACATAGGTATGTGTTTGCTAAATGTGCTTATTTTCACTCTTAACAGTGAATGAGAATACCCATCTTACTACACGCTACAAGAATTATTTGGGGCAGGGAGGAGAAGACTTACTATAGCAGAATTAGTTCTGTAACTATCTTTTTATGTTGAAAATTTGATAAGTGCCCATCTGTTACCTCCAGTGGTCCTAAATTTCAAAGGAAGAGAATAATATTAACATATGTTAAACATTTATTGGAAAGTAATTATAAATTGTAATCAATTTAAAACATTTCCTTTACACTCTGCTTTATTGGAGACTTTTTAGGGTCATTATTTATCTTCCAGTGTCAAATACAAGAACCAAGAAATAAGTGTATCTATCAAAAGACCAAGAGAGCAAGAAAAGTGGCCTGGATGGAAAGAAAAAGAAATCTATCAACTGTGTTCTGATACTGCTTTTACTTCCTGGTCCCTCTATCCTTAGGCTGCTAGACTTAAATGAATTTTGAAAATAACAACTATACTACAAATATGGGGCGAGGTTTTATTTTAGGTACTCTAATAATTTGTTACATTACTTTGTCAGGATTTAATTGATTTGAAATGGGAGAGCCCCTGTAGGCAGGGTCAGATTGAATTAGTATTTATCCACGGGCTACTATGTATGAGACCTTTTCCATCTTTGTAGCAGTTGTGTTAGACAGGCATTGTATCAGTAGTTCTAAATCAGTAGTTCTAAAACTTGAGTATGCATCAAAATCACTGGAAGGACTTACTAAAACATCAACTCCTGGGTCTCAAACCAAGTTCCTTGTTCAGTAGGTCCGGGTTAGGGCCCAAATATTGTAATTCTTACAAGTTCCCAGGTGATGCTGATGCTGCCTTACAAAATTCTTATAAAAATTTTTATTAACCTTTTGTTTTAGGAAAGAGAAAAATTACGGGAAGAAAAGCGAAAATATATGGAATACTTAAAACAGTGGAGTAAACCTAGAGAAGATATGGAATGTGATGATCTTAAGGTATAACTATGTTATGTGACATTTCACACCTATGCTCTACGTGCCTTATGTGGCTTTGCTAATTAAATTCTTCTTTCTTTTTAACAGCGGGATCATATTGAACTGAGAGGAAATAGTCAATTAAGTAGATGCTATAGTTAGAGTCCCAAAGCAGCACTGTTAGTGTTTTATAACAGACTTCAAAAATGATTTTCATTCTGCAGACATAATTTGTCATTTGTATGGTTGTTAATAATCCAGTATTATCATGCATCTCAGTTTGTAAGGAACCAATTCCAAGTTCAGTAGATGGTGGATTAATTCTATTCCATATCCTAAGAAGATCCTGCATTGAGGATAATATTGATGTGGCTAATAATGCCTTGATCTCAGCATCTAGGTTAAAAGTCTCTCTTAACTAGAAAATGTAGTCAGAAGTATACGTCAGCTCAAAGTTGTTCTTAGCTTGATTTTTAAAAAGTCCCTAGTGATTGTAATTACTAAAGCTGGAATAAGGCCAAGACATCTATAATTTTTAAAGTTCCAAAGGTGATTGTGATAAACATCCAGGGTTACAAACCACTAGTCTACCTGAAATCTTATTCAGCAAAGAGTATATATCTACCTTTTACGGTTTTCTCCACTTCACTCAAATAGTTATATAAATTGTTTAATCTTTCAGGAACTTCCAGAACCAACTCCAGTGAAGACTAGACTACCTCCTGAAATCTTTGGTGATGCTCTGATGGTTCTGGAGTTTCTTAATGCTTTTGGGGAACTTTTTGATCTTCAAGATGAGTTTCCTGAGGGAGTAACCCTAGGCAAGTGCTATTGCTGTGTTAATAGTTCACCCTAATATTAGTGGTTTAAAATAAAAAATTAATATCTCTCAGAGTTCTGTAGAGTCACTGGACCTCTCTGTCCACCCGTTTCTTGGAGTCTCTCATGTGGTAACAGAAAGTGGGCTGGGTCTGGAGTCATCTGAAGGCTTACCTGACTGCATGTTCAAGATGGCTTCCTCACACATAGGCCTGGTGCTTCAGTGCTCGTCCATATGGCATCCCACTCCATCAGGGTAGCCTTAACTTGTAATGTGGCAGCTAAGGGCTCCAAGAAGGAAGAGAACAGAAATGCCAGCCTTCTTTAAGTCTAGGGTTGGAACTGGCAAGCCTTATTTCTGTCATATTCCATTGGTCAGGCCTGCTGGGATTTAAGGGAGTGAAGGAATAGATTCCTCTTCTTGACGTTGTCATGGTTTACGTTAAGTGCAGGGAAGGAAGGAATTGACATCAGCTGTATTTAGAGACAAGTTACTGCCTACCTTAATTTGTCATTCTGTATTGACTCTGTACTTGTACTTTGTACAAACATTATAAGAACTACATTAATTGAGAAGGGCTTTGGGTCTCATTTTGGATTTTTAATTGTTAAGTAGCAAAATAATTTTCTTAAAATCAAAATAAAAACCCTCAAAGACAGAATTATGACACTACTGTTATTTTAATAAAAGTATATTCTTCAGGAGGGCTTTCACTTCACATTCCCTCAGTTTCTCTATGAACTGGGTGAGGCATGAATCATTGTGCCTTGCAGATCAAGAAGGTCTAAACAATGCTGGTTTAGGTAAGATAAATTAGATAACATTTATGACTTGGATACAATATTAAGATTATCCCTGATACTAATGATTACCTCTCGTCTGCACTACTTTGTTAACAGTAATGTCTCACATAGCTCTTAAGAACAGTGGGGCAACAATAACAAATCTTTGAGTTGTTATTCAAATTAGAATAAAATGATAATTTTTAATACGTGCCTTAATTTGTACCTGAAATTTAAACTTAAAATGAAACATGGTATTGATCTGCTGAGGCTAATTTGACTTTCCTGAATGTAGTGATTTTGGCTTATGATTTTATTATATTTTATTGTAATCATTATAAATTGTTTTTTGATTTGGCCTTGGATAATATTCTACTTTGATAAATGGACACTTAAAATAATTACATAGGCTGTTTGATTAAAATGTTTATTATTCCAATGGAGTTGTTTTTTCAGTACATGAACAGAACTTTAAATTCATTTTAAACATTTTATTCACAGAAGTGTTAGAGGAAGCTCTTGTAGGAAATGACAGTGAAGGCCCACTATGTGAATTGCTTTTTTTCTTCCTGACTGCCATCTTCCAGGCGATAGCTGAAGAAGAAGAGGAAGTAGCCAAAGAGCAAATAACAGATGCTGACACCAAAGGTCAGAACTCAGTATTATTGCTGATTGATAGTAGCTTTGTAGCTTTGGAACTGATCTTTGAAGGTTATCTTAAAATTAACCTCTCTTTTACAGTTATAAAATATAGCTGTTCAAGTCTCCCAGTTCTGGAATCATATATGAACAATACATTATCAGTTGTTTTATAAAAACTTTGTTTTAATACATCCTGTTTCTGATGACCTTAAAATATCTACCCTCCCCCACAATCTATCTTCCTTTTTATTCCTTTAGATTTCACCTGTGATTTAGGAGCATTATAGATATCACTGACCAGTATCTAGTTCCAAGAGATTCTGCTAAATGGCACTGATTCTTTTTTTTTTTTTGCCCCCCCTAAGGAAATACTTTAATTATTGTTACCAATACTTAAATTGAAAATACTCTGCTGATTTCATTTCAGATGTGATAGTTTGTAGATCAGAGTTAAGTAAAATTTAATTTTTTTATTTTACCAACAGTTTGAACTAGAAATTTTGCTGTTTAAATTCTATGCACTTAAATATCTAAAGTCAGTGTGTGGTACATATTAACATAGGAATAATTCTTGGAGAAACCCTTTTTATTTTTAAAACAGAGTATGTTCTCTATTTTGTTTAGGACTTACCTTAATCAGAGGAATTGTTAAGCATGTGTAAAAAGAGATCAGTTTGGCTTCCTGAATTATACTCTCCGTGAACTTTGTCACATGAGAGATAAATGGAAGAAGCCTTATTAGAAGCCTTATTAAATAATACTTCAGTATATTGCATAAAAATTCACAATAAGAAATAACTTTTGGGAGACATTTTCAATACAAAAAGATGGGACATTCTTGCATTCAGATAGTATTGTTGACCTCAGATAATGTGAGCTTATTTTTTTATGCCTGGGCCCTAAAGCAACAGGATAATAATAACTACGCATCTGATGTTGGTTTTCTTTTTATTTTACAGCCTGAGTTCAAACTAAATATATTCTCTAGCTTGAGTGCTAAGCATCATAGTAGGTCCCTTATCAAGGTCATTTTAACAGTGTTGTCCCATTTGTCATCAGATGACTTAGTCCATGAAATGAGACTCTACTAAAGGGTAGATAGAAGAGAAAACAATTTATAAAAGTCTAAAGATTTTCTAAGATAACAAGTACCAGCACTAAAGACTAATTATCTAAGACAGAAAATGTGGCAAATAGCCATTAGATTGTCTTAATGACCAATAACATCACAGGGTGATCAAATTCTGACCTTAACATAAGACATAAATCTATATTTAATTCAGGATTTGAAGCAGGTGAATTTTGTAGTTTTGTACAGATGACAAAAAGTGGGGTGACAAGGAAATTATATTGGAAAAATCAGCTAGTTTAAAGAAAATATATGCAACTATTGGTGTTTGTATTGCCATTGTATTTTCCTTTCATGATTGGTTTGATCTGTAATTTTTATAGCTCTAATCCTATAGAGGACTAATCTATACATGCTAATGCAAGGTCTACCTCTAAATGAGTATTGGTCATTAAATAAAGGTTTTAATGCTCCTTTTGAAGATACTTATTTAAGTATTAGGGGAAAAAATGCTTTGGAATTTTTCCAATCTTCTCCACTTCCCTGTCCTATCGACTACATTTTACAGTTATTTCAGTTATAGTAAGGACCCTAGGCTATTCCCCCAGGTTATTTTACCTATGTTTTCCTATCTCCATTACAAAAAAGCTTCCCCACAGTTCTTTCTGAAAGAAAGTGACATAAGACACTATATATACATTATTTCATTTAATGGTCATACCATCCTTATGGTATAGATAGGTATAATACATCAGTAGGTTGTTAATAATTATTTTCTGCCATTTCTTACAAAAAAAAACTTAAACTTAAGGAGTTTAATTAATTTGCCCAAAGACACATGGCTAATAAGAAAGTGATGGGATACAGATTCAGGCAGCCTACTTGGGAGCCTCATACTGGCTATGCTATATTGCCTCATAATATGGCAAAGATTTTGAAAATTTGGATATTTGTTTCCCTAGCATTGCTTATAAAATTATCCATCTTCAAGAAGATATAAATTCTTTGGCCTTTGATCTCCCTTTTTTTATATCAAATCTTGGAAATTTTGACCAACAGTTTTTTAAATCTTACATTAAAAATTTCAGTTCCTCTCTTTAGTCTTACATCATGAAAAAAGCCCTTCAAAGTATATAGAGGAGTATCCTTATATAGCATAGTTTCACGTATTTGCTAAAATATCATTGTTTAGTGTT
This sequence comes from Enhydra lutris kenyoni, assembly GCF_002288905.1. Classification (NCBI taxonomy): domain Eukaryota; kingdom Metazoa; phylum Chordata; class Mammalia; order Carnivora; family Mustelidae; genus Enhydra; species Enhydra lutris. Next base: position 33,389,344 of record NW_019154088.1, on the reverse strand, counting down.
AGAATGTAGCTTCTAGGTTTCTGTGATAATAAATGTAACTTTCAGATAATCATAACATACAGGTGACCCTTGAAGAATACAGGGGTTAGAAAGGCTAACCCTGGGGCACCTGGGTGGCTCAGTGGGTTAAAGCCTCTGCCTTCGGCTCTGGTCATGATCTCAAGGTCCTGGGATTGAGCCCCGCATAGGGCTCTCTGCTCGGCGGGGAGCCTGCTTCTCCCTCTCTCTCTGCCTGCCTCTCTGCCTACTTGTGATCTCTCTGTCTGTCAAATAAATAAATAAAATCTTAAAAAAAAAAAAAAGAAATGCCAACCCTCCCTACCCCCAGCCCAAAATCCAATTATAACTTTTGACTCCCCCAAAATAACTGTTAGCAGCCTACTGTTGACTGGCAGCCTTACTGATAATATAAAAGTTAAATAGCACATATTTTGTATGTTATATGTATTATAGGCTATATTCTTAAAATAAAGTATGTTAGAGAAAAGAAGATGTTACAGAGAAAATACATTTACAGTACTATATTGTAAAAAAAAAAAAAGAGAGAGAGAGAGAAAGAACCTACTTATAGGGACACCTGTGTGGCTCAGTCAGTTAAGCCTCCAACTCCTGGTTTCAGCTCAGGTCATGATCTCAGGGTCATGAGATCAAGACCCCCATCGTGCTCTGCGCTGAGCATGGAGTCTGCTTGAGATTGTCTTTCTTCTTCTCCCTCTGCCCCTCCCCCTGCTTGCTCTCTAAATTTCTCTCTCTTTCTCTTAAATAAATACCTAAAAAGTCTTTTTTAAAAGATCTACTTATACGTGGTCCCACATGGTTCAAACACATGTTGTTCAAGGGCAACTGTATTCTCTTGGTATGATGTACCCAAGTGACTGTCTCTAAGCAAATCCTAGAGTAATAATACACTTTCTTGAGAGTACTATTTGGTAGATAATTGATACATATTTTGAGGCACCTGGGTGGCTCAGTTGGTTAAGTGTCTGCCTTCAGCTCAAGTCATGATCCCAGGATCCTGAGATCAAGCTCCACATCAGGCTCCCTGCTCAGTGGGGAGCCTGCTTCTCCCTTTGCCTCTGCCTGACGCTACTGCTCGTGCTCTCTTTCCCTCCCTTCCCCTCCTCTGACAAATAAATAAATAAAATCTTTTTTAAAAAAAACACATATTTTAACATGCTAGTTTACAATTAAACAAAAGTAAACTGTCATTTTGTTGGTTGTCCATTTCCTAAGGCCTTTATAACTTTGTCCTAGGAAGTTAAAAGTTACTACAAATAAAATAGGTTGAATGTGGTGATTGCAGCAAAGGAAGAGGGCCAGTCCACTTTTACAGTTCTGTAACTAAGACTATTGCTAATTTTAGAGTGCCTATTAATTTTCTTCGGCTTTCCATGTAAAATGAAAGTTGAGCAAGTTTTAGCTCTAGTATTTCCCTGGTAAGAAGGAAGAGAATGTCTGTCATTTGGACTGGATTCATGGCCTGGGAGGAAAAACTTCTGCATATATGCAATGTTCAGTCAGATAACTTCTCCCGTGTAGTAGTGTTTATGCTTTAACTGCCATGAAATTGTCAATGATTGTAATCAGACATGATCCCAGAGCTGCCTTTTTCCTTTTAGTTAAGGACAGTAGTTCTGTTCTCTGAGGTTCATTTTGTCAGCTTGTGAACTTTCGGAAGGGGAACATAGTAGGAGGCTAAGGAACCACAGATGGAGTTTTGCCCAGCGATTTTCCAGCTCTAATCCATGGAGTACTGTGAGTTGTACAGGGATTCCTGGGGGCCCCTGCAGCAGAGTTGGAAAGATGTCTGGGCAGGGTTATCATCTCCATATCCCACTGAACAAGGGAACTTTTATCTCTTTTGTATTGGATTCCTAAGACGTAGTTGGAAGAATTTAAAAACTGCTGATTGAGACTCACTCCTTTAAGAAGAATGAAGCCAATTAAGTGATTTGTCTAAAGGCTGCACATCTAGGAACTAGGGGACTGGCAGTGCTGAGCCTAGAATATGTATTTTCCGACTCAGTCTGAAGTTATGCCCACCGTTCTGTGATACAACAACAGGTTTTCTCGTGAGCTTAAAGTTTTTTGATGGTTGACGCTTTAATTTTTTTTTATCATCTGTGTATTATAATTAGGAATAATTGCATATGCTAATGCTTTATACAATTTGTGTCAGTAGATTTACTCTGTAGTTGTGTTTGTAAGCCAGGTATGACTTTCAGAATTAAAGCAGTTTACTTAGAAAATGCAGGGAACTCTTCCTGTTGTGTCTTAGATTGGAGAGTTTTCAAAGTAGAAACAGGAACTTTAAATGAAGAGGATAAATTAGTGGTTAAGAGACAGAAGTTCTACCTTAAAGTTGTTTTAGTTCTTTTTCTGTGCTGGTTTTGTGATTATAACCCATACGTTGTTATGATTCGATCTTAAAAATTTTATATAAGATTGGGGATCTTCAAAGAGATTCTGATTTTCAAAGTAGACTTTTCTAAAGTTATATTGAGCAAGGAGATTTGTTTTTAAAAGTGCACTGTACCATTTTGGGGGGAATGTATACGTGCATCTTGTAACTTGGTAACTTGGAATTGTCTTCTCTGTTAACTAGGGAAATAAGAGTGTGCAGCACGTGTCTCAGGATTTCTAGTTGAAGGTGGACCCTAGGCAGCATGTGAATGATGCTTGTTGTACCTCGCGTTGGTTCTTTTGAGGTTCCGCATGTTAAGTTGTTTGCTGTTTCTTTCATCATTTTAGAAAGGCATTATTCCCAAAGATTCCAGTTTTGATTTTCACTAGAATAAAGTATTTATTTCCTTAAAGATTTAACAGAGGCTTTGGATGAAGATGCAGACCCCACAAAATCTGCACTGTCTGCAGTTGCATCTCTGGCAGCTGCGTGGCCGCAGTTGCACCAGGGTATGTGTGGGTTTTATTTTTTTTTGTTGTTTGGCTTTTTATTTTTAATTTTATAAAGGTACATTTTACATTGCTGAGGGTTTATTGCTGATATTCTAAATGACGACTTCGTCTTTTAACAACTATAGGCTGCAGTTTGAAAAGCTTGGATCTTGATAGCTGCACTCTCTCTGAAATCCTCAGACTGCACATCTTAGCTTCAGGTGCTGATGTAACATCAGCAAATGCAAAGTACAGATATCAGAAGCGAGGAGGATTTGATGCTACAGATGACGCCTGTATGGAGCTGCGTTTGAGCAACCCCAGTCTCGTGAAGAAACTGGCAAGCACTTCAGTGTATGATCTGACACCAGGTAAGCTTTGCAAGTTGGAATCGCTATAATCTGCCTACTTCCTCCCCTCCTCTGTCGCTTTAGCCCAGAAAACTAGGTCCTGCTGAGAAATTTTAGATAGCCTTTTTAAAAGAGAAGGAGAACCATCCTTAAAAAAAATTGTTGGAAGGGGCGCCTGGGTGGCTCAGTGGGCTAAGCCTCTGCCTTTGGCTCAGGTCGTGATCTCAGGGTCCTGGATCGAGCCCTGCATCGGGCTCCCTCCTCAGCAGGAAACCTGCTTCCCCCTACCCCTTTGTCTGCCTCTCTGCCTAATTGTGCTCTGTCAAATAAATAAATAAAATCTTTTAAGAAAAAATTGTTGGAATACAAAGAGTGACCCAGGTGGAGACTACGCTTAATATTCATATCAGCTGTTTCTAATGTTCTTTTCTTTTTCATGTGGGTTTTCTGTTACTTTAAAAATTTGTGGTTAATCTACTAAATTTAGAAGGATAAGTAAGAATTAGCCAGAACTTCTATTTGTCAGTATATCAGAAATTTAAGCTGTAGCTGCTAAATTCTAACATTTGCTTGAACAGTGTTTGAGGTATGAGAAATGGTATATAAAATTAAGATGAAGTTACTTTTCACTTCCTTTTTTAGATAAAAAATTACAATGCACAAATATATAGTTTAATTTAATATGCTTATTTAAGAGAACATATAATAAAAGTAGAGTGCCTTCATTCCTAACATTCACATAGTTATTATACTTTATAGTAGTGTTTTTGTGCAGTATTTTCAGAGTAGCGATTTGCCTGTTGCCCTTTTTTTTAATTCACATGGTAATAATTTAGTTTTTATTTGAACTTCCTACGTGAACCTAAAAATTAAAACTTGAAAAAAATTCTTTGTCATTAGAAAGTTTTTCATGTCTGTTTAACTGGTCTATATGGTAATTATTTGTATTTGAAATACCTTGTATGTCATGTATCTGTTAATTTGGATTCAGAGGTACTTTTTCTGAAAACATGCCGTTGGCATGTTCGGTCCAGAGACTTTTTTCTATTCTTTATTAAGCTTTTTCACATTGAGCCACAAATTAAGATTTCTCAAACAATTCCTTTTTGTCATTGATGATACAGAAGTTATTTACCCATTTTTGACAGGAGAAAAAATGAAGATACTTCATGCTCTCTGTGGGAAACTACTGACCCTAGTTTCTACTAGGGATTTCATTGAAGATTATGTTGATATATTACGACAGGCAAAGCAGGAATTCCGGGAGTTAAAAGCGGAACAACATCGGAAAGAGAGGGAAGAAGCAGCTGCTAGGTAAAAGATAATTATAGTTAGTTGTGCTAATGAAGGCTGTTTATTTCTTTGCATCTAAAATGATATTTCACATTGGGCTGTAATGCGATACTGGCTCACACTGATGTTCAATGGCTTAACTGTTATAAATGAATTACTACACTGTAATTTGTGATAACATTTAGAGCACTTCCGTAATTTTATGATTAAAACAATATGCCAAAAGTTAAAAGTTTATCTTCCATCAAATAGACTATAATATTTTATGTTAACTTTCAGAATTCGTAAAAGGAAGGAAGAAAAACTGAAGGAACAAGAACAAAAAATGAAAGAGAAACAAGAGAAACTGAAGGAAGATGAGCAGAGAAACTCAGCCGCAGATACATCTGTTGGGTATGGTTTGAATTACAGTGCTCACTGGGCTTTACATAAAGAATAAAAATCAGCACCTTAACCTCTAAAATGTTTTTCAGAAGTTCTAAAAACGAGTTTTCTAGTTTTTTTGTTTATAGGTACATAATAATTATACCAGTGGACCTATGAAATTTACATATATATACAGTTCTCAAGTATACATGTGTTATGTTAAAAAATACTTTCAGGGAATCTAGAATTCATTTTCTCATAAAATTAATGTTGTAAATGATAATTGCCCAGAAAGCCTTCAATAGGCTATTTTTAACCAGTAGTACATTTCTAGCATTAATAGTGGCAGCTCCCTCACTCCACCACCACTACCACCACCATCACAGTTGTACAGTGTATTTCACAAAGTTCCTCTGACTTTATTGAGGAATAGGGATGAAATTGGAGGTTTTAGTAGATGGTACAGGGAGAAGGTGGAAGCACCTTAAGTAATTTAGTGACTTAAATACTCGTGGCATTTGAAAATACTTGGGACAAAAATTAGCTATGAAGACAAGTGGGAATTTTTGCATATTGTAGAGGGCAAACTCTGTTCAAATTTTGCAAAAATTTTTTTCTTTTATGAAATCTGCAAAGGAAGGTTTTAAAATCTCAGTATTCTGAAATTCGTATATTGACTCTTAGTTAAACTTGCACATAAAAATGCCTATTAGTCTTAGAGTCATAGGTCAAAAACTTGTAACAGCTGTATTTTATATGCCCATCCACAGTACTTTAAGAAATGGAATTTGGATACCTTGGGAAAGTTAATCTGATACCTAAAGCACAAGCAAGCAAAGAAAAAAAATAGATAATTGGGTTCCTTCAAAATTAAAAACTTTTGTGCTTCAACGAACACTGTCAAGAAAGGAAAAAGACAATGCAGTGAATGGGAAAAAATATTTGCAAATCATGTATCTAATAACGGTTTAATATCCAGTATATATAAAGAATTCCTATAAGTCAACAATAAAAGAACAACCCAATTAAAAAATGGGTAAAGGATTTTAATAGGCATCTCTCCAAAGAAAATAGATATACAAGAAGCATTGAAAAGACATTCAGCATCACTAGTCATTAGGGAAATGCACATTGAAATCACAATGAGATATTACTTCACATTCTGTAGGATGGCTGTAATCCAATTAAGGGACAATAAGAAGTATTGGTGAGAATGTGGAGAAATTGGAACTCTCATGCATTGCGGGTAGAGATGTAAAATGGTGCAGCTGCTCTGGATAAGTTTGGCAGTCTCTCAGACAGTTGAACCATTTGCTACTGTATGACCCAGCAATTTCACTCCTAGATGAATACTGAAGAGAATTAAGAGCAAATGTTCACCCATAAATGTATATACAAAAGTTCACAGCATCATTATTCTTAATAGCCAAAGAAGTAATAACCCAAATGTCCAACAGTTGATGAATGGATAAGCAAAAGGTTGTATTTCTTTGGTGCTATACCCATACAGCCCAATGTTGTTCAGCAATAAAAAGAAATAGAATTCTCATACATACTACAGTGTGGATAAACTTTGAAAACATTATGCTGAGTAAAAGAAGTTAGTCACAAAAGGCCATGTGTTGTATGATTCCATTTATATAAAAAGTCCAGAATGGGCAAATCCACAGCAAAAAGTAAGTGAGTGGTTTCCAAGGTAGTGGGGAAGAGGAAATGGAAAGTGACTACTAATGGCTACTACAGAGGTTTTCTTTTGGGATGATGAAACTGTTCTGGAATTAGATAGGGGTAATGACTGCACAACCTTGTGAATATACTAAAAACCACTGAATTTGTACACTTTAAAATGGTGATTTTAGGATATGTGAGTTACAACTCAATATTCTTTTTGTATTTTATAAACCTTTTCAGGTTCTATTTAAATATAATTGACTTCTAACATTGTACTAATCATTTTGGGTATATAACATAATGATTTGATATATGCATATGTTGTGAAATAATTACTACAATAAGTTTAGTTACTCTTCATTACCTCCTATAGTTATAGATTTTTTCCTTGTGATCTTTTAATTTTGAAAAAAAGGAAAATAAGCATATTATAGATTCTACAATTTCTTCTTTTTTTTTTTTTTTTTTTTAAATCCTCATCTAGCCTCACTCATTTACATTATCTCTCTGGCTCCTAACATATTAGAGTTTGCAAACCTCTGGATAAAGAACATAAGTGGTGGAACTTATTTCAAGGTTCATACAGTTTTAGTTTTAATTTGGACAGTGTAGTGGATTAGATGAAACATCTGATGTGTTCATTCAGCCTACTCTCCTCTACTGTTTGTCTATTTTCTACTCAGCAAACCATCACCTCCCAACCAAGCTACCTGGGCTGTTACAGTGGCCTCTTGTCTCCCCTCATCTGCTTTATCTCCCACATCATTTTCCACATAGCAACCAAAGTGCTTTCCAATCCTATCATTTCTTTTCTAAACTTTTCTAAACTCTTCTACTTTTTTTTCCCATTGCTTTTTAAGTAATGCCCTACAAAGCCTTTTGTATGTATGATCTAACCCTGCCTTTTTCTCATCCATATCTTGGATTACTTCTTTTTGTTTTATATTTTTCTCAAAATGATAAGCTCCTTCCTTTTCTCTTCAGCTCAGAGCCTTTGCACATTACCCCCTCTGCTAGAAGTGGAGATTTCTTCTTACCTGCCACCTTACCCCTCCCCAGTCTCTCTAGTCTCACAGTTTAAATGTCACTTCTTCAAGCAAGGTTTTCTTGATCCTTGAAAAGCTTTCATAGCAACTTGAATTTCTCATTTTTAATAGTTATTACATATTTTAATTTTATAATTGTGTTATTATCTGTTTTCTCTCTGAGAATATAAACTCTATGTCATTTTGTCCACTACTTCCTAAACATAATGGCTAGCACTTCATAGGCAGGCAATAAATATCTCATGAATAGAATTATATGTTGATTAATGAAAATAATATTTGTTTTTTTCCTTAAGGGAGGAAGAAAGGGAAGATTTTGATACTAGCACTGAGAGCAAAGAAATAGAGCAAAAGGAACTTGATCAAGACACAGTCACTGAAGATGAAGATGACCCAGGATCACATAAAAGAGGCAGAAGGGGTAATACAGTAGTTTCTTAGGGGCATGCTTGCTTGTTTTTAATTTATAAGGCACTTTATAATTCAGCTATCCTGAAATATGTATTAGATTACTTCATTTGTAATTCCAAGGTATATTTGCTTTTTAAATACCCGCCTCATAGCTGTGGTAAGTTTTTTAAATGGTGACCATTTTCTTATATGGTTTTAGAAGTTACATTCAGTCTTTATCCTCATGTCATTCATACTTGAGGGAGGATGACAATATTCATATTGTTTTAATAGGTCAGTTTCTCATAACTTCAACTTTTGGTTAGCAGGATTTGTTGAGTTTTTGTATTTACTATTTTATACTAGGCCAAATAGAAATTTTTATTCTGTAGCATACTCAGCATGCATTAGGTGCCATTTAGCTGCTAGAAATACAAAGGTCAATAATGCTTATAATTGGTTCCATATGGCTGAGAATGAAAATCAGCTACCTTAGAATAATTGCATGAATTGCTGGATCAAAGGGAATATATTTTTTTTAAAGTTGTTGATACAGATTACTTCTGAGGATCTTTAACCATCTTCATTTGACAACTATTGAAGATTTTTAACTTTATTCTGTGCCTGTAATTTTATATCTTTTTTTCTACATTATTTGCTAAGTAGTTATTATAAGTAGACAAAAAATTTGTATCATTGAGGCTACATTTTCTGATTATAATGCAATTGATTTAGAAATCCAAACCAAAAGGCCTCATTTGATTCATTTTAAGACACACTGCTAAATAATAGGTCAAAGTAGAAACCATAAATGGAAACTAGGAAATATTTAATACTAATCTATACTGAAAAAAACTAATCAGTATTGTACATTAACACTTGTTGGATATAGTCCCTCTGCTTAGAGGAAAATTTCTAGTTTTAATACATATTGGGAAAGAAGAAAGACAAATTGAGCTAGTCATTCATTTAAGAAGTTAGAGGTAGAAAACAGAATAATCCCTCCAGATGAAGGGAAACAAAAGGTACAAGTAGAAATTAATAGAAAGTAACAGAAGAGAATAGCAAAACCAAAAGTTTTTCTTTGAAAAAAATCCAAACTAGACAAATCTTTCTTGAAACTGATTTGGGAGGGGAGTCACAATAAGGTGAAGACTCAAAAGGGAAGCAGTGTAACTACAGATTAAGTAGAAATTTAAAGATAAGGGGATAGCATATATAGTTTTATGGCAATTACTTTGAAAGTGGAGGCAAAAAATAAACAAAATCCTAGAAAATACACATTATAAAAATGGATTCATGAGAAAATGTATAATGTGAGTGGTCCTAAATCATTAGATCTTGAATCAGTGTTAAAAATCTTTTTAGAGGGGCGCCTTGGTGGTTCAATGGGTTAAAGCCTCTGCCTTCAGCTTGGGTCATGATCCCAGGGTCCTGGGATCGAGTCCCGCATAGGGCTCTCTGCTCAGTGGGGGGCCTGCTTCCCTCTCTCTCTCTCTCTCTCTGCCTCTCTGCCTACTTGTGATCTCTGCCTGTCAAATAAATAAATAAATAAAAATCTTTTTAAAAAAATCTTTCTAGAGGGGCGCCTGGGTGGCTCGGTCTGCTAAGTGTCCAACTCTTGGTTTTGGCTCAGGTCATGAGATTAAGCCCTGTGTTGGGCTCCTCTCCACATTGGCCGTGGAGTCTGCTTAAGATTCTTTCTCCCTCTCTCCCTCTGCCCATCCCCTGCTCTGCCCCCCTCCAACCATTCTCACTCTGAATAAAATAAATCTTCCTACAGCGGAAACTTTAGTCCTAGACAACTTTATAGGTGAATTTTCCCAAATTTTCAAGATTGATTTATTTATTCATGAGAGCCAGAGAGAGAGGCAGAGGGAGAAGCAGGCTTCCCTGCAGAGCAGGGAACCCGATGCAGGACTTGATCCCAGGATGCTGCTATCATGACCTGAGTCTAAGACACTTAATGGACTAAGCCATCCAGGCGCCCTAATTTTCCCAAATTTTATTTTATTTTTTTAAAAATTTTATTTATTTTTTGACAGAGAGAGACACAGCGAACAAGAGAGCAGAAGCAGGGGGAGTGGGGAGAGGGAGAACCAGGTTTACCACTGAGTAGTAGGGAGCCCAGTGTGGGGCTCAATCCCAGGACCCTGGGATCACGACCTGAACCAAAGGCAGACACTTAACGACTGAGCCACCCAGGGCCCCAATTTTCCCAAATTTTAAAGCAGCAGATAGTTCTAATCTTATACAGACCCTTTCAAACAAAAGAGAAGAAATAACTCCCCGACCATCTAAGCAATCTGACAGTGATTGAAACAGGAGAAGTTTACTTCAACACGCCACACAAGGCCAGGCATGCCACCAGGAATCCAGGCTCTTTCTGCCTTGTTCATACTGCCGTCCTTATGGTTTTGCTGCCATCCTCATGTTCCAAAACGATTTATCCCAGAGGTTACATATAACGCTCTACTTCCATTTCTGATCAGAAGTTTCTCATAGCTCTACCTCCCAGGGAGACATTTCCTGTTGGGAAATGCCCTACTTTTGAATTGCTAGGTACCCAACTAAGCATTAGGGGTTCTGTTACTTTAAATCAGTGGTTAGTAAACTATAGCCGATTGGCCAAATCTGCCCTGCCAGTTTTTATATAATCCGGCTAAACTGGTTTTTACATTTTTAAATAGTTGGGGGGAAAAGAATGATATTTTGTAATATGAAAATGATATGAAATTTGGATTTCAGTGACCATAGTTTTAATTGAACCCAGCCACGGTTGTTCATTTACATATGGTCTATGGCGCTTTCATGCTACAGTGGCGCAATTGAGCAGCTGTGACAGAAACCATATGGCCCACAAAGCCTAAAAATATTTACTAGCTAGCCCTTTAATAATAGTTAGTTTGCGTACTCCTGCCTTAGAGAAAGGACTGAACGTAACTTGCGGAGTAACAGACTCGGCCTCACTCTCCGGTATGGAGATTGCAGTTTAAAGTGTGTCCCTCATATTTAAGTGTACCAGTTTCTTATCAGCATAGCATATTAGTCTGTTCAGGCTGCCATAAAAAAAAACAAAAACACAGACTGGGTGGCTTAAACAACAGAAATGTATTTTCTCACAGTTCTGGAGGCTGGAAGTGAAAGATCAAGGTACCAGCAGGGTTGATTTCTGCTGAGGTGTCTTCCGGCTTGCTATGACCCTTTCTCGCTCTGTCCTCACACATCCTTTCTTCTGTGCCCACAAGTAAACAGAATGAGCACTCTGGTCTCTTTCTCTTCTTAAAAGGACACGAGTCCTGAATTAGGGTCCCACTCTTTGAAATCACTTGACCTTAAAATCTCCTCAAGGGCCCTGTCTCCCAATATGTCACACTGGGGTTTAGGATTTCAACCTATGAATTTGGGGGGCATTCAGTTTGGTCCATAATACTTAGTAACTTGGGATATTTTTGGATATTTTTCTGATGAAAATTTAAAATATGATGGGTGATGGTCAAATGTTTAAACCATAGGGAAAAGGAGACAAAATGGATTTAAAGAATTTACAAGACAAGAAGAAGTCAACTGTGTAACAAGAGAGCCTCTTACTGCTGATGAGGAAGAAGCTTTAAAACAGGAACATCAACGGAAAGAGAAAGAGCTCTTGGAAAAAATCCAAAGTGCCATAGCATGTACCAATATCTTTCCCTTGGGCCGAGACCGCATGTATAGGCGATATTGGATTTTCCCTTCTATTCCTGGATTATTTATTGAAGAGGATTATTCCGGTCTCACTGAAGACATGCTGTTGCCTAGACCTTCATCATTTCAGAATAGTGTACAGTCTCAAGATCCTCAGGTATCCACTAAAACTGGAGAGTCTTTGATGTCTGAATCTACCTCCAACATTGACCAGGGTCCATGTGATGATTCTGTGCAGCTGCCAAAACCAGTGCATAAGCCAAATCGGTGGTGCTTTTACAGTTCTTGTGAACAACTAGACCAGCTCATCGAAGCTCTTAATTCTAGAGGACATAGAGAAAGTGCCTTAAAAGAAACTTTGTTGCAAGAGAAGAGCAGAATATGTGCCCAGCTAGCCCATTTTTCTGAAGAGAAATTTCATTTTTCAGGTATATTTTCATTGAAAACTGTTTCTTTTCTTTCTTTCTCCCCATAATCTCCGGTTCAGGTTTAAACATCTGTCAAAGTCTTAGAGCTATATTTAAAACACCTCCTCTTTTGCTTGGACCATGCTCTCAGTTTTCAAGTTAGAGAATATTTACCAGTTAGAGGAACAAGGTTCTCTGGATTTCACTGGGTTCCATTTGGATTATGAGGAAAGGCAGCGCACAAAGATCCATACTCTTCCTGATCTCATTCCCTGATCAGTAGACCCAATAACCAAGGCACTAAGGATAACCTTAATTTTAGGCATTTGATATGATAGTGAGAGTGCGGTCGTTGAGGGTTTTGGCTAAGGGTTTAGGGACAGGTTCCCTTAGTGATCACTTCTTTGGAGATTGGCTGCGAGGGCAGATCAGGCAGCAACATCTCCTATATGATGGCCGGTTCATTAATAACAGATAAGAGAAAGCAGTAAGGCATTTTTGGGTATAAGTTTTCATTATTACTAAACGAGATTCTCTAGGTAAAGAACTCTTAAATTTAGGGACATATTGTCATGACTACTTTAGTTCTCTTCAGGATTAAAAAGTATAGATCACAATTCTTTAACAGCTTTATTGAGTTTAGTTCATACACCATACAATTCACTCATTTGAAGTGTACAATTCAGTGGTTTTCATTATATACAGATGTGCAGCCATCAGACAATTGTAGAACATTTTTATCACCTCAAAAAGAAACGCCAAATTTGTTTTCTGTCTCTGTAAATTTCCTTGTCTTAACATTCTGTATGAATGTGATCATATAATACATTGTCATTTGTGACTGACTTTCACTTAGCATAATGTTTTCAAGGTGCATCCAAGTTGTAGCACATGTCAGTACTTCGTACCTTTTTATAACCAAATAATGTTCCATTATATAAATATATAACACATTTTATTTAACCATATGTTGATGGATATTGCTTTTGTTTCCATATTTTGGCAGTTATGAATAATGCTGCTATCAACATTTATGTACAGGTGTTTGTCTCAACATAAGTTTTCATTTCTCTTGGGTGTATACCTAAGAGTGAAATTACTGGGTCATGTGATAATTCTGTATAATCACTTGAACGGCCATACTGTTTTCCAAAGCGACTGCATCGTTCCGTATTCCTGCCAGTAGTGTCTGAGGGTTAGAATTTTTCCACGTCCTTGGCAACACTTGTTATTGTCTGATTTTTAGATTCCAGCCATTTTAGAGGTATGAAGTGGTACTTAATTGTGGTTTTTATGTGAATTTTCCTAAAGACTCATAATGTCGAGCATCTTTTCATGGTCTTATTGGCTGTTTGTTTGTCTTCCTTAAAAGTCTATTCATATCCCTTCATTGCCTGTTCTTCTTACTGGAATGTCTTTTTATTGAGTTGTAAGAGTTCTTCAGATATTCTAGACATGAGCTCCTTATCAGATACCTGATGTGCAAACATTTCCACTCCCCCCTATTTTTTGCACTTGAGGATTTATTAAGTGTTTTTATATCAGTTATCTCACTATCATAGCCATCACATTGGGGACATTATATTTTTTAGTAAGAAAATCATAATAAAGGTATTGATAACTATTTCAGACAAACCTCAAATTGATAGCAAACCAATGTATAGTCGGGGAAGATCTTCCACTGCATATGATTCAGCTCAGACGTCTGCAGAAAGACAGCTTGAATTGAGGCTGAGAGATTTTCTTTTGGATATTGAAGACAGAATCTACCAAGGAACATTAGGAGCAATCAAGGTTTGTACCTGTTCCCATTTTAGTTTACCTAATTACCAAAGTTTTGGTCATATTTGTTAATTTATTTGGTATAGGCAAGGCATGTGTGTTTTGAATAAATACATGGGAGTGCTTTATTTTTTTGTGAAAATTAAGTTTGTCCCCTGTACCAAAATACTTATATATGGGTAGAGATCTTCCTTAAACATACTCTATGGCTATCTGCTTTCTTAAACAGAATTTATAGAATGTAATTGACCTTTTTAATATTAATTTTTAGTATTTTTTAAATATCTGTTTTATGGTATTTTCATCCGAGATATTAAAATGTGTAAGGATATTTTCTTCTTCCTTGACTAGCTCCTGCCTGCTCTGCTGAGTCTGGTTTGTTTATTGGTTTCTTTGTTACCTTTTTAAAATCTGTAAGTAATTCATGCTTGATATGTGTGTTCTGTTCATTCCTTTGCTATCATCTGTCACTTTTTTGCTACTATCAGGTGACCAATCTTAGAATTGTTTATGATTTCCCTATATAGAGAGTGAGGTGCTAAAGCTTCCATCTATGAATGATATGTATTTCATTTTGGCCACTTAGTAACCTTCTTTTTAGATCCCTTTTTGATTTACAATCTGTTCTAGAATATTCATGAATTTTTCATATGTACATTGAATCTCATACTCCTTAGGAACCACATATGCCATTTTTCCAGGTTGGTAAATTTGGGTTTTGTTACAGGTTACAGATCGACACATCTGGAGATCAGCATTAGAGAGTGGACGGTATGAGCTGTTAAGTGAGGAAAACAAGGAAAATGGGATCATTAAGACTGTGAATGAAGACGTAGAAGAGATGGAAATTGATGAGCAAGCAAAGGTCATAGTAAAAGACAGGTACAAAAGGGATATTTCTAAAGTAACTCACTTTTCCTTGCCACTTCAGTTATATGGTTCTTTTCAGTAAATGTTTCTTTTTCTTTAAAAAATTGTTTTAAAAATCTTACCATGAGGACTTTTAATATTTGTAACCACTGAAATGAACATTTTCCTCAACCTCGGGCTCTCTTTTACTCTACTTTATGCTAATGCAGCCAAAAGACAGCTAGTTAAGATAATGGTAATTTCTCAAGTTCAAAAAAGAAAAATCTTTGAACTTAAGGTTTTAAAGTAACTTTATTCTATCCATTTTCTTTTCTGTAGAATAACAGTAAATTGTGGTAGGCTTAAATATTTTATGAATTATTAATCAGAACCTGTATCTTTATAGCTATAGACAGATACTTTGACTTTCAGAATTATTTTTGGGTAACTCCTCTTAAAGAGTTTATTATCTGGAAAGAAAAGAAGATATGACCCTGGGAGGGAAGATGTAGTACTGAAGGCTTTGAGCGAATAGGTTTGTACATGTAAATGATCATTTTAGCTGCAGCATGGAGATTTATTGCAAAGGGAGTAAGACGGGAGGCTGAGGAACTAAGGAGGCAGCTATCAGTGTCCCAACCAGTAAAAGTGGAAGCAAGAGAAAAAGAAAGAGGGAGCTGCAGCTGCCTGGGATACTTACCTTAAAGGCCTGTGACTGGGTCATCTGCCTAAAACCTTTCCCCTAAGCTTTGTCTCATCCGCCTTCCCTCCAAATATTTGCCCTTCTGACCTCATTAAATGAGGTGTTTAGTTTAGTTTAGCTCTTCATTCATGTATATATCTCCTTTTCCTACTGGCTTATGTGATCTGTGAGATGGAGGAAACTATTTCTTACACAGGTGTAAGTAAGCATTTGGAGGAATGGACTCAAGTTTTATTTACCTAACAGTGTTTTTAAGTACCATAAACTCTTCCATGTTTTCATTGTAGACTTTTGGGCATAAAAACAGAAACTCCAAGTACTGTCTCAACTAATGCAAGTACCCCGCAATCAGTGAGCAACGTGGTTCATTATCTGGCAATGGCACTTTTTCAGATAGAGCAGGGCATTGAGCGACGTTTTCTCAAAGCTCCACTTGGTAAGTACCAATTTCTACTTCCAAATATTAGCTCTATTTTAAAGGATTCTAAAATTGCCCTTTAATAGAAACTCACGGGCTGACACAATACAGTTGGCTAATTTGAAAAACTTGAGATTGTATTTTTATTCCAAAACATGGGTTCTTTCAGGTGAGTTTTGTTTTTTTTTTTTAAATAGTACTTAAGCTGTGAAGTGTGTAAACCTGGCAATTCACAGACCTGTATCCCTGGGGCTAATAATACATTATATGTTTATTAAAAAAATTAAAAAATTAAAAAAAATTTTTTTTAAAAGATTACCAAAAAAATAGTACTTAAGTACGTTTTAGTCTAAGTACTCATCTTAATGACTGTCTTTTTAATTTTCTGTCAGTCTTTTCTTTAGTGTTTCATCAAAAGAAAGATTACCAAAACCTGTGACTAGCCAGATCCTGCATAATCAAAAACTGTATATGAATGTTTGTTATCTAAAACAGAACCCCAAAGAAGCTACTTAAATGTCCGCCATTACGGGTATGGTTAAATAATGTGGGTCACTGGGGTGCCTGAGTGGCTCAGTTGGTTGAGCGGATGACTTTATTTCAGCTCAGGTCATGATCTCAGGGTCATGGGATTGAGCCCCACTTCAGGCTCCATGCTCAGCGGAGAGTCTGCTGGAGGATTCTCTCTCCCCCTCTCCCTCTGCCTCTCCCTCCTCTCATGCTCTCTCTCTCTAAAATGGGTAACTAAATCTTTAAAATAATAACAGTAATCGGATTGGAAACAGCACTGTGTAAGAAGCACTAAGTCAGAAATACTGAGTGTTAAAGGGTACGTAAATGAGGAAATGCTCTATAATTTATGGTAGGAAGTTAGAGGATACAATCTGGATCATGTTTTTAGCAATTTATGAAATATCTTTTTAGGTACTAATCCAGGAACATAATCATTGTGTGTTTAGGAAAATATGTTTTGAGTTCCAAATCAATTTTCGTATCATAACTCATAACTTCTTTTACTTCTGTGTGCTCTTTCTGATACGTTACTTTATAACTCATCATATTTAAGTTAATTTGTATCTCAATAGCGAGGTAGAAGAAAGTTTTTAAAACCATACCTTGCAGCACCTGGGTGGCTCAGTCAGTTAAGCATCTGCCTTCAGCTCAGGTCATGATCCCAGGGTCCTGGGATCAAGCACGACATTGGTCTCCCCACTCAACAGGGAGTCTGCTTCTCCCTCTTCTTCTGCCCCTCCCCCTGCTTTTGCTCTCTTTTGCTCTCAAATAAATAAAATCTTTAAAAATAAATAAATGAAACCATCTCCATTTGGTCTCATATTGAGAGCAACTTAAATAGACTAAAATGCCTTTTAAATTATTTGAATATTACCTTGTTTGAATAGTAAGAACAAAGTTTTCGTAAATATATGGTGCTGTCAGAATGTGAATATATTTGTAAAATGTCTGTTTTGAAATTGAAAAGTTTATGGCCAGTATCTCATTGTTCTAATAAACCTCTTCATATTTTTATAAATTGGTAATTCCACCATGAGCTCAACAACTCACTTTTCAGATTTGGAAGTAGCAGTTGTGGAAATAAACATGTATGGTAATAGCTCACAAAAATATTAGTTTGTATTTCCTATATCACTCTTACTTTGCAGTCTTCAATATTTCTTAATATTTTCTGTGTCCTGGGGCATGGGTAGCTCAGTTGATTAAGCATCTGTCTGCCTTGGACTCTGGCCATGATCCTGGGGTCCTGGGATTAAGCCTCAGGTCATGCTTCTCCCTCTTCCTGCTTGTGCTCTCTCCATCTCTATCAGTATTTCTGTCTCTCTCTCAAATAAGTAAAATCTTTTAAAAAAAAAAAAATACTTTCTGTGTCTAAATTGAATTACATATACAAGTGATCCCTATTATTTCTTACAACCATATGTGAATCTACAATTACTAAAAATTTCAATTAAAAGTTATTTGAAGGGGTGCCTGGGTGACTCAGTCGTTAAGCGTCTGCCTTCAGCTCAGGTCATGATCCGCATCAGGCTCCCTGCTCCATGGGGAGCCTGTTTCTCCCTCTCCCACTCCCTCTGCTGTGTTCCCTTTCTCACTGTCTCTCTGTCAAATAAATAAATAAAATCTTTTTAAAAAGTTACTTGTAAATTATGTAGCCTTTATAAGTATTTCACTACTATTCATTAATTCTGTGATTCCAAAAGAGATAAAAGACAGTTCTGCTGATTTTTACATTTCTGAAACTGCCATCTATTAAAGTTGTTTATAAATTCAAGGGGAAAACGTCAAATTATTTAGTGTGTCCATATTTTCATGAGTATATCATTAAATATCTAGACAAAGAGAACACGTTAACGCTGGGAGATGTTGCAATTACATCTAGTAGGTTATATGAGAGCTGAGAGCTATAGTGTTCTTTACGCTGGTTTGTATACAAGAGTGTTGGAACATTAATTTCATCCTAAAGGAAATAAAATAAACAATTTCAATTTGAGGTCTTAAAAAAAGGTGAAATAAGAAAAGTTCAACTTAACTTTGGTGGTAAATGTTGATCAAAGTTTAGATGTTGATCATTTATAATATGAATTTATCATCTACCATTGTTACCCCATAAAAAGCTAATAGAATAATTGATGTTTGTAGCTTTTTATATTATATTTGGTTTTTTTTTTAAGATTTTATTTATTTTTTTGACAGAGAGAGAGCACAAGCCGGGGGAGAGGGAGAGGGAGAAACAGGCTCCCCACAAAGCAGGCAAACCCCAGTATAGGACTCGATGCCAGGACTCTGGGATTATGACCCGAGCCGAAGGCAGTGAGTGGTTCAACCAACTGAGCCACCCAGGCGTCCTGCTTTTTGTATTATGTTTAAGCCTTTGGAGGATACGTTTTGAATGGGACAACAAGAGATAAAGGTGCCTCTGGAGTTTCTAATCTAAATATTTAGAGCAAGGTAATCAAGAATATCCTTAATCTGGGAAAGAAATGGGGATTCTGCTTTATGAATGTTTGAGATAGAATATCTATTAAAATTCTTCATTCTTTCAATTATTTTTCAGCATAGCAAATTAACTGTGGTAGGAATTTTCCCAGTTTAGTTTCAGAGATTACTATAGTTTCTTGAGGAAGCAAGTAAGAAATAAGAATTCTACTTATATTCCACATTCCTCAGGATGTCTCTTTTATTCTAGAAATTAATCACAGTAGTAAAACTAGGTTTTTTTTAACTTGAGGAAGATACTCATATTTGAATAATTTTAGGTAAGATTGTGAGAACTGTTTGTTTAGGTTGGTAATTTCATCATTTATAAATTCATGCTTATGGGGACGCCTGGGTGGCTCAGTTGGTTAAGCGGCTGCCTTCGGCTCAGGTCATGATTCCCATGTTCCCAGTGTCCTGGGATCGAGTCCCATATCAGGCTCCTTGCTTGGCAGGGAGTCTGCTTCTCTCTCTCTCTCTCTCTCTCTCTCTCTCTCTCTCTCTCTGGTGCCACTCTGCCTGTGCTCGCACTCTCTCTCTGACAAATAAATAAATAAAATCTTTTAAAAATAAATAAATAAATAAATTCATGCTTATGGTTAAATCCTTAAGCTATGAAAAAATCCTTTAACTTTATCAATTTGAAATTAGATAACAAATTAATAAAGGTCAAAGGGGAGATAGGAAAAAAAGGATAAGAAAAAGAGAGAGGAAGATCCATCTAGTGTGAGAGGTGGTAAATTCTTAATTTTTTAAAGAATTCTGTCTTTTTAAAGAATTATGATTTTTTCTGTGTTGCTGAGTACTAGTTTGATATTTAGCTTTTGACAGAAAACCTTGAATTTGATTTTTTTTGGAAAGGAATGAGGTTGGGAACAAGCTTATAAAACAATACCATCTTCCTAGCATTTTTCTTCTACATTGCATACCTCAGCTAATGAAACTTTCTAAAAATTAGTATATAAAAAGTTGACATTGTGAATCTTCATATACTTAAGTTATTAGTGAAAAAGAGGAACAGTGGTGGAGGTTTGTTTATTTATTTTGCATATGGTATTTATGTACAGCTTTTTTTTTTTTTTCTTCTTTTTTACTAGCATAGGGAGAGTTATAGGGTGGGAGTTTTTGTATTGTTTTATCTCCGGGAAAAACCTACATAGCATGGTCACATGGATTACTATGTAGTGGCAGTTAACAATATGAAATTTCCCAGTGTAATAATTGATCATATGACTCTGCCATTATTTCATATTAGTAAAATCCTAATCCTAATTTCTTGAGGAATTTATTTGTGCTAGCATGATGGAAGATAAAAGAGAAACAAGATATTTCTGCCCTTGAGAGTTTTATAATCTGAAGAAGAAGCAAGACAAAAGAAAAATGGAATCAGTTGTATGCACTCTTTTTCATCCTTATTTAGGTACTATATAAAAATGTGAAAATGTGAACATCCATTTAACAGTAGGTGGGAGGGGCTCCTGGGTGGCTCAGTCGTTAAGCGTCTGCCTTCAGCTCAGGTCATGAGCCCAGGGTCCTGGGATCGAGTGCAACGTCAGGCTCCCTGCTCAGCGGAAAGACTGCTTCTCCCTCTCCCACTCCCCCTGCTGTGTTCCCTCTCTTGCTGTGTCTCTCTCTGTCAAATAAGTAAATTTAAAAATAATAACAATAGATAAATAAAAGTAGGTGGGATAAAAATTGGACCTTGGGCTACTATTGATTTAATTTTCTTAAAGCGCACTCTTTGATCAAAACCCTTAATGTTTCACCAACCTTTGAGTTAAAAATCATTCATATTGAATTTCAAGGCTCCAAAGGCTCTTCACAGTTTGGCTTTTTCTTCCACCCTTCCACATTGGCCTGTATGCAGCCTTATTTCTTGCACTTACTAATAAGAATGTCCTCTTGAGTTATCCAGGAAGATTTCCTCAAGATCTTTGAACTAGCAGTTTTTGTTGCCTCCTTCCTTAGAGATCCTGCTCAGGCCAGAACTTTTCATGAAGCCTTATATAAAAAAAAACCATGGCAAATAGAAAACACAAAATGAGAGGGTGGAAATAAGTCAAATGGACTGTATTACTATATTTATTTCCTACTTTGCTAATACTTCTTTTTAGCTTTGCCTGAAGAGCCTTTGACCCTTTCATTTTTTCCCTCTCCCATTGAGTTATTGCTCTCAATTATTTTTGGAGGTTCTTAAGCTTTTTCAAACTGCTTGGTTACTTATATCTTCAAAACATTTATTTCTTAAATATGTTTTAAGATATCCTGTGTCTAATTCGAATCTCTCAAGTCTTTATGGGTCTGATTCTGCCGGCTCTTGCCTGTAGTGTTTTGTTTCCACATGTGCATTGTGGGTGTGACTGTTAACTCTCATTCCTCAGAACTTGATCTATGGAAATTTCTTCAGAGAGAATCTGCAAAGATTTGTACTTGTTCCTGTCATTCACCTGAGGTCACTACCAACCTGGAACCACTTTTAAAATCTTATGTTTTTTCAGGTTTTAAACTGTTTAATGCATTGCTTATAGTTAAATGTTCTCAGGTAGATTTATTTTCCCTTTCCACCCAACTTCAAGGTCCAGATAAGCAGATTTCCTCACTACTTCTTTTTTTCTTCATGGTACCCTTTTCCACCCTGATGCTTGAGGATATAGCTTTGGAGTTCTAGCTTTCCAGAAAGGATTTAACACATTGGGTGAGCCCTAGATTTCAAGTCCTGTCTCTCTCATCCTGCCCAAGAAATAGGAGCTCAAGACTTACTAGTGTTTGGCAGGTCTGCTCTTTTATGACTTCAACTCCTGTGTTCTCCCAGCTATATAAAAAATTTCTTAAAGATAGGGACCGTAGAATAGACTTCTCCTATCTTCTAAATAGTGGCACACGGGAGGAACAGTATAATGTAGGAATAATGGTAACAGTAACAGTATTTACTCCGTGACAGGCATTTTACTTGTCTTGTGTATATTACCCACTTAATCTTCTCAACAGCCCTCAGAGGTAGATGGTATATACATATTACTGTTGAGGAACCTGAGGCACACAGGAGTTCAGTAACTTGGCTGAGCTCACTCACATAGGGGAGCTAGTACTTACCCCACGGCAGACTGACTCCAGAGCCTATATTCCCTTAACTATTAGGCTACTGCCCAAAAGGACTTTTTTTGAGGATAATAGTAGGAAATATGTCATAATAGAAACAAACTATATATGAAGTCCTATATACCTTGTAGAATTTTGACATTATGTGGTAGTCCCTTCATAATTAAGTTTAATGTCAGGAAAACTAATGTGTTAGCAATAATTGAAGATAAATTGGAGAAATCACATGCTAATGTAAAATGATAGACTGGCTAGTTAATTCCATCTAATCAAATGACTTTTTTTTCAAGATTTCACTCATTCATTTGACAGAGAGAGAACAAGCAGGGGGAGCAGCAAGGAGAGGCAGAGGGAGAAGCAGGCTCCCACCAAGCCGGGAGCCTAATGCAGGGCTCAATCCCAGGACCCCGAGATCATGATCCAAACTGAAAGCAGATGCTTAACCAACTGAGCCACCCAGGTGCCCCTAATCAAATGACTTTTAATAAATTTTTTAGTCCAGACGACAAAAGAATGATGTTATTAATGAAAGGAAGTTTCAAATGTTCTTATGTAGATATTGGTACTGAAAGTTCTTTTGGGAAACCTGGGATATTAGCATTTTTTAATTTACCTCATTTAAAAAAAAATATTTTCTTAGAGATAGAAGACAATAGAGTTGGCATTTCTACATAATTGATATTTTTAATAATAGCTTTATTGAGATGTGGTTCACATATGTAAAATTCATCCTTTTAAGAAGTATATAATTTAGGGGCGCCTGGGTGGCTCAGTGGGTTAAAGCCTCTGCCTTCGGCTCAGGTCGTGATCTCAGGGTCCTGGGATCGAGCCCCACATCGGGCTCTCTGCTCAGCCGGGAGCCTGCTTCCCTCTCTCTCTCTGCCTGCCTCTCTGCCTACTTGTGATCTCTCTCTCTCTCTGTCAAATGAATAAAATCTTTAAAAAAAAAAAAAAAAAGAAGTATATAATTTAGTGGGTTTTAGTATATTCACAGTTGTACAACCATTCACCACGATCTAATTTCAGAAAATTTTCATCAGCCCCAAAAAAGTCATATATGATTGATATTTAACTTAGAGAGCAGTCCATCTTTTTTTTTTTTTTTAAGATTTTATTCATTTATTTGACAGAGCACAAGTAGGCAGAGAGGCAGGCAGAGAGAGAGGGGGAAGTAGGATCCCTGCTGAGCAGAAAGCCCGATGCAGGGCTCGACCCCAGGACCCTGAGATTATAACCTAAGCTGAAGGCAGAGGTTTAACCCACTGAGCCACCCAGGCACCCCAGAGCAGTCCATCTTTTATCCAAAAAGAGGAAGCAATATTCTTGACTCAAATGGATAGTTAATGACTTGTAATCATATTTAGCTAGTTCTTCAAGTCAGGTCAGACAAGTTTGAGAACATATTGCCTAAGTTATTTTTCTTTTTTTAACAATTAGAATCCCGAAGTTTTGAATTATGGATTTAAGTAATTCCTTATGTCACAAATAAGATGTGGCTCAGCAAATATTTTCTTTAACATGAGGTTTTTGTTTTTAATATCAACATGATCTTTTTGTTAAGTTTTAGAACTTCAAAATCTAACCTGTTTAAAATACCAAGAAAATAACTCCAGGAGATATCTGAAGGTTTGTCTAGAAACTTAAATCACTTTACCTTGTCATTTAAGATGCCAGTGACAGTGGACGTTCTTACAAAACAGTCCTGGACCGTTGGAGAGAGTCTCTCCTTGCCTCTGCTAGTCTATCCCAAGTCTTTCTTCATCTCTCCACCTTGGATCGTAGTGTGATATGGTCTAAATCTATATTGAATGCTCGTTGCAAGATATGCCGAAAGAAGGGTGATGCTGAAAACATGGTACTCTGCGATGGCTGTGATCGGGGTCATCACACCTACTGTGTTCGACCAAAGCTCAAGGTAGTTTTTTCCTCTTCTGTGCCTTAGAATTGAGTGATTGACTTTTGAGTGACAGATGACTAATGATCATTTCTGTGACTTGTCAGACTGTGCCTGAAGGCGATTGGTTTTGTCCAGAGTGTCGGCCAAAGCAACGTTCTAGAAGACTCTCCTCTAGACAGAGACCATCCTTGGAAAGTGATGAAGAGATGGAAGATGGTATGGAAGACGAGGACGATGAAGTTGATGATGATGATGAAGAGGGTCAAAGTGAGGAGGAGGATTATGAGATAGAACAAGATGAAGATGATTCTCACGAAGAGGAAGAAGTCAGGTAAGTCCTAACATGCACCAAAATGAGAGTTTGCAAGTCATAGCTAAACAGTCTCTTGACTACTTAAATACAAATGGAATGATTGGGGCCCATAACTTTTTTAAAACTGGTGTGTGTAATATGGTGGCCTGAAGTTTTCCTTGCTTTAGTATTCTAAGAATTTAAAGTTATTCCTAAGGGAGTGTAGTACCTATGTGAGTTTAGCCAGGTCATAAAATCAAATATGAGCTCACATTTGGACAGGAATACCAATCCAGACCCGCTGAGTTTGATTTTTACTTAATTTTATGCCTAAAGCAGCAAATAAGCGTCCCAAAGGATATTCATGATATAAAGATGAATGCAGCTTCCCAGTGCCTCTCTTGCTTTCTCAGGGAGTTATCCTCAAATATTGGTGGCCTTGGCATCTACAGAGAGAGACAGAGAAAGGCCAGGAAGCACATGGTATTCTTCTACTCCTTCTACGTTAGCCCCCAGAAACAACTTCTATACCACCGTATAACCAGGTGTTCTGCAACTTAGCAAGCTGTGTCACCCAGGCCAAATGAATGGGGTGGAGTGGAGGCCTGGTCATTCCTGCTATGGCAGCACTAGAGCTTTCTCCCCCTTATTTGCCCCCAAGACTTCCCCACCTTTTTTAACATTTGAACCCCATTCATGTGGAATCAGGAAAGTGGATATAAAACAAGGGCAGCTTTGAACTGAGAAAGTACAGAAAGGCCAGTCTGCGGAGGATAGGTAGAGAGAGCTGCCCCATCTATTGTAAGCAAGTTGTTACTTTTTACTAGCTCCACCCAGTAGGAGCCGTCATCCCTATAGATGATAAGGGCAGTATTTGTGTTAGACATAAAGATGATAAAGAATTTAGAAAATTCTTGGAAATATTTTAGGTAAACTGGAAGTCCAGGTATGTGGGCAGATGGATAAAAAGAGGCTTAATGGGGTTGTTTCATCCTTGTCTACAACTTAAAGGCAATTAAAGGATGAACCTAGGGGTGCCTGGCTGGCTCAGTCAGTGGAGCATGTAACTTTTGATCTCAGGGTCATGAGTTCTAGCCCCATGTTGGGGGTAGAGTTTACTAAAATAAAATGTTGAACCTAGTTTTGTATTTTACCATGAGAACCAGAAAATGGCAAAGAGATTCTTAGCTTCGTATTCAGGATAGGTTAGGGCCTACTTTGACCAAACTTGTGGGTTACCTCAGCATCGATGGTAATGAAAAGTG
Organism: Enhydra lutris kenyoni; assembly: GCF_002288905.1. Taxonomy (NCBI): domain Eukaryota; kingdom Metazoa; phylum Chordata; class Mammalia; order Carnivora; family Mustelidae; genus Enhydra; species Enhydra lutris. Next base: position 33,363,946 of record NW_019154088.1, on the reverse strand, counting down.
ATAGTCTCCTGTAGCGTAAGGACACCAAAGAAATGTATGTAGAACTCACTGGCTGAATAGTAGAACAAGGGGAATAGACATAATCTTATGTGCATTGTTTCTCTGTTCAATAATTATGTTTTCTAACAATATTTACAGCCCACCAAAACGAGGAAGACCGCAAGTTAGATTGCCAATTAAAACAAGAGGGAGACTTAGCTCTTCTTTCTCAAGTCGTGGCCAACGACAAGATCCTGGAAGATATACTTCAAGGAGTCAGCAGAGTACACCCAAAACAACTGTTCCTTCTAAAACCACCAGTGGTAGAAGCCTTAGAAAGATAAAGTCTGCTCCTCCAACAGAAACTAAATCTTTAAGAATTGCCGGTCGTTCTACTCGCCAGAGTTACGGCCCACTGCAAGCAGATGTATTTGTGGAACTACTTAGTCCTCGTAGAAAACGCAGAGGAAGGAAGAGTGCTAATAATACACCAGAAAATAGTCCCAACTTCCCTAACTTCAGAGTCATTGCCACAAAGTCAGGTGACAAGTCAAGATCTCTAAATGTTACTCCAAAACTTTCTCTCCAAGATAGTGAATCCAAGAGAAGAGGAAGGAAAAGACAATCTACAGGTATGAAGAAGTCTAATTTAAATTATTCTTACCTAAGAAAATAGAATCATTTGGGAAGATTGGGTGTTGAGATATTTTGCATCATTTCTTAAAGGCTGTCACTTAAATAGACAAAGTGACTAGGGAGTAGCATGGCCTGAAGCATAATATTCATCGAAAGGACAGCAATTTGGGGAATAAGGTAAATGATACGAGTATTTTTCTAGTAAGGTAGTTGTGAGAAAGTTGCAGTGTCCTGTTTCTAATGGAGAGATTTGGCCAACATTTCAGTAGTGTCAGTAGAAGACGTTATAACACACTTCATTCTCTTTTCCTCCTTTAAAATACACGTAACTCATCATCATCTAGACAAGCTACGTTGGATTATTTGGGAAGTTTCCTATCATACTGAATTGGGGGCAGGGGAAGAATGGGGGAGTAATATTGTTAGGGAGTGATCATCGGCTATCTTTTTAATTCTGATAATTGTTGTTTATAGGAATCTTTATCCAAACAATAATCTCTTTATGATCTCTTCAATTCTATTATTTCTTTCCTTTAATATCAGTAGCAATAAAACTTTTGATAGTTCCAAAAAATGAAATTAGACGTAAAAAATGATACTGTTCCTTGAACTATAGAGAGGTTGTATTGCATTATTCAAATACTCGAGAGGATTAAGGAGTTCATTGGTGGAAGAATGGAAGACAGTTAGTCTGTTATGCAATCACCAGATTGTCAGGATGGTGGGAGGGTATTGTATCAGGTAACTCGGCACCAAGATCTAATTTAGCTTTTCCTGTCTGTTTTGCTTTTCCCCAATTCTGAACTTCAAGCTATTTGGAAACATAGTATACCTAAAACATTTGTATTCTAAAAACTCTGCTAAGAAGAAAATTTTTTAATTGATTTATAAAATTACTAACCTGGTTCCAATGACAAAGAGGGAGGAGGAAATGTATGCATTTATATTTAAGCGGAGAATTTAAACACCTGAATTCATTGTATGAACTATGCTAATTCATACTCTTGAGATTTCATTATATATACTTTAGGTTTTGTGAGAAAGCATTTTGCTTTAACAAAGTCGCCGTGTAAAATTAAGATAATAGGGACACCTGGGTGGCTCAGTCGGTTGAGGGACTGACTCTTGATTTTGGCTAGGTTTGTGATTCCAGGGTCGCAGGACTGAGGCCTACCTCAGCCTCCACACTCAGCATGGAGTCTACTTTTCCCTCTGCCTCTGCTCCCCACCGCCCCACAAGTTGCTCCTCCCCCACAATAAATAGGGAGATTTTCTTTAAGATAATCTTTTACTTCATTGTTGAGCATTACATTTCTATTATGCAGGATTAATTTTAAAGAGGCCTACTTGCTAGATCTGAAGAGTTTGCTTTCCTAAGGATGTGTTTCAGGAAATTCTGGAGAATTGCTTGCTTGCTTATTATAGTTGAAAAAATATTTTTAATAGAATAAGCAAAAAATAAACTTTATGTCCTAGGAATTTTCTTTCATATTTCAGTGAGTTAATAAATAAAACATGTTTAATTAATAAAAATAAATAATAATAAATAAATAATAATTACTAAATTATAAATAAATAATAATAAATAAAACATGTTTAATTAATAAAACATGTTTACAACATATTCCCAATTGAATGTTTAATTAATTTGGAAATTTTATGATCAAAAAGGAAATAGTGAGGCACCTGGCTGGCTCCGTCAGTAGAGCATGCAACTCTTGATCTTGGGGTTGTAAGTTTGAGACCCACATTGGGTGTAAAGATGACTTAAAAATAAAATCATTAGGGGTGCCTGGCTGGCTGCATTGGAAGAGCTTGTGACTCTTCATCTCAAGGTCATGATTTCAAGCCCCACATTGGGTGTAAAGATTACTTAAATAAAAACTTTTTTAAAAAATTAATAATCATAAAAAATAATAAAATAAATATAAAGTCTTTTTTAAAACAAGAAAGAGTGAATATTTGGTTCAGATTTTCATGTTTCAGAATGTAAGTTAGTTTATTTCAGCATATATAGAATATCAATTTTCTGTTTGCATTTAGGTTGCATTTATATACCCATTTAGCTTGAAGTGATCAAATATTTTGCTTTGTCATCACCTAAAATTAATTATTTATTTAGAATCCTCTCCTCTGACCCTGAATCGAAGGAGTTCTGGTCGACAAGGAGGCGTCCATGAATTGTCTGCTTTTGAACAGCTCGTTGTGGAACTGGTACGCCATGATGATAGCTGGCCTTTTCTGAAACTTGTTTCCAAAATCCAGGTAATATTACACTTGATCAAATGTAGTCATATTTATGATCTGATTTAGTCTGCATGGCAACTTTGAGGTAGCCAAAACACCCATTAGTCACTATTTACTTTGTTTTTTAAACACTTGGAAAGTTAGTTTCCACACTGAATAAAAGGCCATTAGAGAGCACGCTCTCCTTAGTCCCCTCTAACCCTGTGACCAGTTCTCATGCATGGTGACAGTATGTTGACATGCTCCAATGTGTTTATTCTGTGTAAGGAGTATGAGTAGATTTAATTCAACTGTGTACTATTGTTGGTATTTCTGTTATGTAAAACAGCTGTTCTCAAACTTCAGCATACACCAGAATCACCTGGGCGGCGCGGGGGGCTTCTTAAAACACAGGTTACTAGGCCTCACCCCAGAGTTCTTAATTCGCTAGGTCTGGAATGATGCTGATGCTGAGATCTCACTGTGTAAGAACACTGATGTGAAAGATAGGTACTCATAGAAACAGAGATGGCCTCACACTAAGGCATTTGAGATGGTGCTGGAGTTTTTGATACACGTGGGGCAGAATGTCATGAGCTGCAGCAGATAGGAAGTGTGATAGTGCTGTAATAGAAGTTCTTTTTTTAATAGAATCAGATTATTTTTTTAATATTTTTAAAAATATTTTTTTTTATTTTAATTTTTTATTTTTTTCATTATGTTCAATTAGCCAGCATACAGTACATCCTTAGTTGTTTTTTTTATAAAGATTTTTTAAATTTATTTATTTGACAGACAGAGATCACAAGTAGGCAGAGAGGCAGGCAGAGAGAGAGGAGGAAGCAGGCTCCCCACTGAGCAGAGAAAGCCCGACTCGGGGCTCAATCCCAGGACCCTGAGATCATGACCTGAGCTGAAGGCAGAGGCTTAACCCATTGAGCCACCCAGGCACCCCATTACATCCTTAGTTTTTGATGTAGTGTTCAGTGATTCATTAGTTGTGTAGAACGCCCAGTGCTCATCACAACCCGTGCCCTCCTTAGTATCCATCACCCAGTTCTCCCCCTCCCCCAGTAATAGAAGTTCTAATGGACTTCCAGAAGTACAGAAGAAAAGGAGATTGATTTGAGCATCTCGGAGGGTGGGAATAGCAGGAATGTGAAAGTTTTTAATGGAAGAACTGTTTGGCCTGGTCATTAAAGATAGGTGAAATTTCAACAGTGAGAAATGGAATAAGGACATTTCATGAAAAGGGCATGATAAGTTAAAGACCCAGAAGTGAGAATATGGGAAATGATGGGTAGTTTGAATGAAATAAAAGGTGCGTTAGAGAGGCACAAGTAGATTATAAGGGTCTCACTTGTCAGGTGTGTTAGGTGAAGGTTTCTGAATGAAAAGTGACACCTTCCAAATTCTACTTTGAGATTTCTAGAGGAAGAATGTGAAGGATTGGGGCGCCTGGGTGGCTGTTGTTAAGCATCTGCCTTCAGCTCAGTCATGATTCCAGAGTCCTAGGATAGAGCCCCCATCAGGCTCCCTGCTCAGCAGGAGGCTTGCTTCTCCCTCTCCCACTTCCCCCTGCTTGTGTTCCCTCTCTCACAATGTCTCTCTCTGTCAAATAATAAAATATTTTTTTTTAAATGTGAAGGACTGATTACCATTGGATAGCATCCTGCAAAATTAAATCTCCGTTTGACTCTTATTTTTCCTGAGTAGTGGTTGTGCTGAACTAAGTTTTGTTACATACATTTTATTATTTATTACAAATGCAATAATGCTCATTAAGTAACTTTATAGATCCATATATGTATCTCTTTGGAGAAAAATAGAGAGCACACAAGCAAAATCATAAGCTTTTTCTTTTCACAATAAGCTGTCATTTTTTTATGGTATCAAATAAGCTTCTATAACATTATAGTGACTGAAACATATTAAGTGGTTTTAATGGAATAATAGTATTCAAAAATTAATATTCAGTTGATTTTAAGTGCAGAACCTTCACATATTTGACCACTTATCTCTGATAAATTTCCTTTCTTTCTTTCTTTTTTTTTTTTTTTAACTAACATATAATGTATTATTTGCTTCAGGGGTACAGGTTTGTGAATCATCAGTCTTACACAATTCCCACCACTCACCATAGCACATTCTGATAAATTTTCTATACAAGAGATATATTTGAATTATTTTACAGGTCCCAGACTATTATGACATCATCAAAAAGCCCATTGCCTTAAATATAATTCGTGAAAAAGTGAACAAATGTGAATATAAATTAGCATGTAAGTAATTTATGTTCTTCTCTGATAATTATTTTTGTTTAAAGAGGTAACAGCTGTTTTCTTGTGATTTAAATGATGTATATTAATGTGATTATGTAGATAGGATCCCAAGAGGTCTCTAAAATCCTGTCTGTGTAGATGAAGGAAGAAATAGGGATTTGAATGAGTTAGATATTTTGTAGAATCTGACCTTAATAGAAGTTCTGAGTAATTATGTAACATTCCTAATTACATAATTGCATAGTTTCAGTAGAACAATGTTAAAACATTCATATTTAAACAGTTTTGAGCTTTAGATCTGCTACCTTGTTTCAGAGGCTTCAATTTCTAAAGAAAAAAGTGAGCTTACATTTTCTTAATGACATTTCCAGATATCATATAAACAAAAAATTAGGTTTACAAATTATGTATTTTTATTCTAATTTCATTTGGTTTTTTCTTTCTAGCGGAATTTATCGATGATATTGAGTTAATGTTTTCAAACTGCTTTGAGTACAACCCTCGTAACACAAGTGAAGCAAAAGCTGGAACTAGGCTTCAAGCATTTTTTCATATTCAGGCTCAAAAACTTGGACTCCATGTCACGCCTGGGAATGTGGATCAAGTTAGCACACCACCAGCTGCAAAAAAGTCACGAATCTAATTTTGTCCTTCTAAAGGATGTATTTGAGGAAAACAAATTGTTCATGAAAATGGAACATTAAATCATGCTCTAAAGCAGACATATATATATAAAGCAATAACAACTGATTGACCACACTGAAGTGTGGCCTGCACTATATTCTCAATTTTAATATTAAGCACTCAGGAGAATGTAGGAAAGATTTCCTTTGCTACAGTTTTGTTCAGTATCTAATAAGTTTGATAGATGTATTGGATACAGTACTGGTTTACAGAGGTTTTTGTACATTTTGAGATCATTCATGTGTCCCAATATCTTTGAAAATATTTTTTCACCTGTGATTTATTTTGTCATTGATTTTTTTTTAGAAGTGATATGAAGGAAGATTTATCTGCATACAGATAAACCTTCTGTATACAGACAAATCTTCTGTATACAGATAAATCTTCTATTATAGCACAGTTTAGAAAAGTATATATGTCTAAGAATTGTTTAATGAACACATTCTTTCAACACTACACATGAATGAATCGAATTTTATGTCCTTGCAGTGCTGTACCAGTGCTGGCCGGAGGTATTAAGTCTGAGTTTATTAACTAGATATTTATTTAGCATTCAAAATAATTTGTGAATTTGTTTTGTATTTATAAAATTTGTACCTGGAAAATGTTCTTTAATTTTTTTAAACATTTTACTGTGTTTTTGTTTTATTTCTCTAACTTCCTTCATGATCAATCAGTAAAAGGTAACACCCTCCCTCTTCCCTGACAGTTCTTCCAGTTTTATAGAACTGTATTACAAGTTTCTATGTACAACTTTTTAAATGTACAAATAAAATAATACATGTTTTTCAAGTATTCTGAATCTAGAATTTTTACAAATCAGAATTGAACTATTACATATGATACATACCAACCATAGGAACCAATTTATTGTACCTGAGTCTCCATGGCAGTGGGATTTGCATCTTTTGGGGCCCAAACCCTTGGAGGAGTAAGATTCCTCCCATTAGGAACAGTAACAGCCTGTGACAGGGATTCTCAGTAAGCAGAAGAAAGGAGGTTTGGAATATGCCTACCTGGTTAAAACAACACCACTCAGACATTTTTAAACAAAATAGAAAGTTCTATTTCTTAGGTGTGGAAGATATACAGGGGCCCCAGTTTCATAGGAGTAGCTCTTCCTCTTTAGGATGCAGAAGGCAGTGTCTTCCCCAGGACTTTTTGGGAGGCAGTAGAGTCATCCCTCTATTTGCTCATCTAAATCTTGACAATACCATATTCTCATTTAATTAGGTTTGTTTATTCGGTAGTTCCCCTCTTTCAGGTCTTTCTCTTACGTCTTTGAGATGATCAACTCTCTGGATTCTTTGCAGGAATAGGTTCACAACTGTAACTTTTGGTAAGTTTGTAATTACTTCATATGCCAATAACCAAATGTCAGAAAATTTTACTTAAGGGGGCGCAAGGGTCACTTAGTCATTAAGCATCTGCCTTTGGCTCAGGTCATGATCCCAAGGGATTGAGCCCTGCCTCGGGCTCTCTGCTCATCAGAGAGCCTGCTTCTCCCTCTCCCTCTGCCTGCTGCTCTGCCTACTTGTGCTCTCTCTCCATCTCTCTAATAAATAAATAAAATCTTAAAAAAACAAAAACTGAAAACCCTGAATGTTACATATAAAGCAACTTAAGACTGAAAGTTGGAGAGGAGGAACACTGTCTGGAGACCTTGGAATCTGAGGAAAGAGTGATGAGTTCCCTGGGTTTTCTTTTTGGCTCATATATCCAGACGATGCTGAAGAAGCTGGCAACTAGAAATTCTAAACGGCACAAACAAAACAAAGGCCACAACAAAAGCTTTTCCTAGCCAAAGGACCAGCAAAGGAACAGCCTCACAAGACAAAATATTTAGACAATAGCCACTCCATTCCAGCCAGACACCACAAAAACTGGCCTTACCCACACACCCAGCAAAAATCAAGTGGGGGACCTAGACTTCCACCCTAATAAGGATAAAATGAGATGCCCCAGCACCTCCACTGGTGTGGTACGAGCAAAGACTTAGTAGGAAGCCTGGACTTTGATCCCCACCAGTCAGGAGTGACATATTTGTTCTACTCCCCCAACCGTGTCAGTGCAGGAGGTGCCTAGACTCACACCACTGGCCAGCAGTAACGGGAACCCCATTTCTGCTGCCATAAGCGGCTGAGTGGGAAACTTGGATTTCTACTGCATCTGGCAATTACAAGGCAGTTCCCAGGCTTTCCCTGCCAGTGGGATCAGAGAAAGCCAGCGAAGAAAGAAGATTTAAATAAGGTCCAGAATCTTACAATACAAAAATGTCCATGTTTTAGTTGAAAATTACACCACAAACCTAGAAGGTCTCAAACTGAATGAAAAAGAGAAAGATCCCAACACCAAGATGACATGTTAGAATTCTGTGACAAAGATTTTATTTATTTATTTATTTTTAAAGATTTCATTTATTTACTTGACAAATCACAGTAGGCAGAGAGGCAGGCAGAGAGAGGAGGAAGCAGGCTCCCTGCTGAGCAGAGAGCCCGATGTAGGGCTCGATCCCAGAGATCATGACCAGAGCTGAAGGCAGAGGCCTAACCCACAGAGCCAGCCAGGCGCCCCAGTGAAAAAGATTTTAAAGCATCCATGATAGGGGCGCCTCGCTGGCTCAGTCAGTTAAGCGTCTGACTCTTGGTTTCCCCTCAATTCATGATTTCCTGGTGAGGAGGTTGAGCTCGGCGCGGAGGCCCAAGTTGCGCTCTGTCCCTATCAGGAAGTCGGCTTCCCCTTCTTCCCTCTCCCTTAATTCTCTCTGTCTCTGAAATAAATAAATCTAAAAAAAAAATAAGGCAGCCGTGACAAAAATGCTTCCGTGAGCAATTACAAACACACCTGAAACAAACAGACTTTCAGTATTCTGCTGCTGCTGTAACAAATTACCACAGACCAAACAGCTTGGATGATGCAAGCTTATTGTAGGTTAGAAGTCTGACACAAGTCTCGTAGGCCAAAAAAAAAGTTTTCAGAGAACTGCTTTTCTTTCTGAAGTCTCTAGGGAAGAATCCGTTTCCGTGCTCCTCCCAGCTTCCAGAGGTTACCCACATTCCTTGGCTCACGGCCCTCTTCATCTGCCGATCTCCCAACATAACATTTCTCTGTGCATTTCTTCAATAATCACATCTTTCTCTAGCCACTGCCAGGGAATTTTCTCTGATTTTAATGACCCATTTGAGTAGATTATATCTGCCCAGACAACTCGGGAAAATCTCCCCATTCAAGTGCTTCAGTTAATCACATTTTAGAAGTCTCTTTTGCCATTTAAAGTAACATATTCATAGGGATTCCAGGGATTGGGACATGGACAACTTTGGAGAAGGAACAGAAAAGAAAAAAAAAAAGGTAGACATAAACCCTAACAAATCAATAATTATATGCAATTTTAAATAATCTATACTGATTAAAAAAATAGAACAACAAAAACAAAAGAAATTGGCTAGGGCTGGGAGGGAGAGAGGAAAAGAGGGTTAGAGGGCTGAATGAAGCACAGGGACTTTTTTTTTTTTTAGTTAGTTTTTTTTTTTTTTTTTAATTTCATTGTTCCAGAATTCATTGTTTATGCACCACACCCAGTGCTCCATGCAATACGTGCCCTCCATAATACCCACCACCAGGCTCATCCAACTCCCCACCCCCTCCTCTCTAAATCCCTCAGTTTGTTTCTCAGAGTCCACAGTCTCTCATGGTTCATCTCCCCCTCCAGTTTCCCCCAACTCACTTCACTCCATCTCCCCATGTCCTCCATGTTATTCCTTATGCTCCACAAGTAAGTGAAACCATATGATAA
>NW_019154088.1:33251794-33354243 GCF_002288905.1 Enhydra lutris kenyoni | reverse complement strand
CTTATGCTCCACAAGTAAGTGAAACCATATGATAATTGACTCTCTCTGCTTGACTTATTTCACTCAGCATAATCTCCTCCAGTCCCATCCATGTTGATACAAAAGTTGGGTATTCATGCTTTCTGATAGAGGCATAATACTCCATTGTATAGGGCGCTTGGGTGGCTCAGTGGGTTAAAGCCTCTGCCTTAGGCTCAGGTCATGATCTCAGGGTCCTGGGATTGAGCCCCACATCAGACACTCCGCTCAGCAGGGAGCCTGCTTCCTCCTCTCTCTGCCTGCCTCTCTGCCTACTTGTGATCTTTGTCAAATAAATAAATAAAATCTTTACTAAAAAAAAAAATACTCCATTGTATATATGGACCACATATTCTTTATCCATTTGTTCTTTGAAGGGCATCTTGGTTCTTTCCACAGTTTGGCAACTGTGGCCATTGCTGCTATGAACATTGGGGTACAGATGGCCCTTCTTTTCACTACATCTGTATCTTTAGGGTAAACACCCAGTAGTGAAACACAGGGACTTTTTAGGGCAGTGAAACTATTCTGTATGATTCTGTAATGGTGGCTACATTTCGTTATAGATTCGTTAAAACCCATAGAATGTACAACACAAAGAATGAATCCTAATGTAAATTACGGGCTTCAGTTAATAATGTATCAATATTGGTTTATCAGTTATAACAAATGTAGCACACTAATGGAAGATATTACTAAGAGGGAAAACTAGGGATGGGGGTTAAGTATATGAGAACTCTGTATTTTCTGCTGTAGTTTTATGTAAACCTAAAAGAGTTCAAATAAATAGTCCACTAATTAAAAAGAGATTGACAAAATGGATTAAGACACATTGAGCAAATTATATGCCATCTACAAGAAACTCACTTCAATTTATATGGGTAGCTTGAAAGTAAAAGGATGGAAAAAGATAAGGCATGCAAACATTGATTACAGAAAATCAGGAGTGGCTATATATATCTATATCAGATAAAACAGAACTTAAGAACAATTAAGGTTGCCAAAGATAGGAAGGGACATTACATGATAATAAAGGGATCAATACACCAAGAATGGCAATTCTAAATGTGTATACATTTAGGGAAGCAAAACATGTGGAATGAAAACTGATAGAACTGAAAAGAGAAGTAGACAAATCCACAATTACAGGTGGAGACTTCCCTCCTCTCTCAACAGCTGATAGAACAACTAGGCAGAAAACCAGCAAGTAGATAACACAAAACACCAGTGATCAATAGGATCCCCTCACATTCATGGAAACCCCCCCCCCACCAACAACAGTAGAATACATATTCTCTTCACATATTCCAAGATCGATCATATCCAGAGCCATAAGCCTCCATTTCAACTCAGCTTTTTTTCTCTCTAAAGTCTAAACCAACTGTCAGAGCCTGCAAAGTACTCTCTTTGTTTAACTTATTGGGGGCTGAACAATGCCATCTTGTAGGACAAAGATAAAGGGTCCACCAGTCCAGACCGTCCCTGGACAATTTCTTGGAGAGAAATGAGCAAATTATGAATCAAAAGAACATCTGGAAATATATCCTGTATCGTAGAAAACAAGAGATCTATCTGCAACCACAGCAAGTGAGAAGTGGTTGGACTTGCTATGGCTACATCTGGTAGAATTAGAGAAAGTGTGTTGAGAGTTCACATATGTTAGGAATCCGAGCAGATCAAAGACTCTTAGCTTGAACTCTTTTCTATTGGATCTAAAAACAACTACCACCGCCCCCACCCGAATGTGCATGTTACTTTGAAGGTAGGAATTCCAAGGGCAGCATCTTGAAGAGCTAACTTTTTGAGATGAAGCTTTAGCAAAAGTGTTTTACTTAGATAAATAATGCAATTATCACATTTTTAAAAATGTTCTGACCTATGGCCAAAAAATAAATGTCCAAGAAGGGTCTAAAAAAATCTTTTAATAAATGTAAAATACTCCTTTGGTTATTCCTATTTTGTAGAAGATAATGGGCCTCATTCTTCAAATTGAGGTCAAAAACTATGCTTCCACATAACCAAGGCAAACTGTCCTCACTGGTTTGGAAAGAACTTTCCTAGCATAAAAATTGTCATAGGAGGCAGCCAGGCGCACAAGCATTCCTTCTTGACCATCCTTGGATAGCCCAGCAGAAGCCTGCTCTGTGTTGCTCTTCTGTGGCGTTCTTTCAGAGTCACCCAGGGATTGGAAGCCTAGATGCAAAGAATAAAACTTTTAAATTATTTGAAGAATATATAGGAAAATATTTTTGTATCAAGATTGAAAAGGATTTCCTCTCTTTTTCTTTATATATATTACATATGTACTTTTTATTATGGGCAAATTTTAACATATACAAATTAGATAGAATGAACTTCCATGTGGGATGCCTGGGTGGGTCAGTAGGTTCAGCGGTGACCCAGGGTCTTGGGATCAAATCCCGCATTGGGCTCCTTGCTCTGCAGGGAGCCTGCTTCTCTCTCTGCCTGCCGTTCCCCCTGCTTGTGCGCTCTCTCTCTCTCTCTCTCTCTCTCTCTCTGACAAATAAATGCAAATAAATGAAACCTTAAAAAAAAAAAAAGATGAACTTCCATGTACCTATTACTCAGCTTTGACCATTACCAACTTGTGGCCAATCTTGCTTTATCTGTCTCCCATTCCTCATATTAAGGAAAATTCACTCATCACACTACCTCATCTATAAATATTTCAGAATGTTTATCTAAAAGGAAAGGGACCCTAAACAAAAATCACCTCAATATCATTATTACATTAAAAAGACTTTAATACTGATTACTTGAGCTCATCAAATATCTACTGGGGAAGGATTTCTTGAAAGAAAGGAGAAAACATTGGGAAGAAGGAGGAAGTAGAGACAAGAAGGAGGAGAAGGGTAAGGGGAGGAAGATGGGAGGGATGGAGGAAGGAAGGAAGGGAGAAAATAAACCATAAACATAAAAGGCACAAACCTAAAGGAATAACTTGATACATTCTATCACACAACTTTTTTTTGACTTCTTAGGAGACACTATAAACAAAATGGAAAGATGGCCCAGAGAATGGGAGAAGATACTGGGAGGCCTGGGTGGCTCAGTTTTTGATTGCCTGTAGAATTGGGGCAAAATTGTCTGTTGGGGAGGAAAGCACTGGAATCCCTAATTAATTAGACTTTCAACATTTAAACCTAAGACATTGTGGTAATTAAACAAGTAACTGATAGCAGAATCACTGTAGGTTAGAAGGTAGGTCTTTTTTTAATTAAATTTCATTTATTTATTATTATTAGCATATAATATATCTCCAATGAAGACATACAAATGGCTAACAGACACATGAAAAAATGTTCATTATAATTAGCCATCAGGGAGATTCAAGTCAAAACCACACTGAGATACCACCTTACACCAGTTAGTTACACCAGTTAACAAGACAGTAAACAACAAGTGTTGGAGAAGGTGTGGAAAAAGGGGAGCCCTCTTACACTGTTGGTGGGAATGCAAGTTGGTGTAGCCACTTTGGAAAACAGTGTGGAGATTCCTTAAGAAATTAAAAATAAAGCTTCCCTATGACCCTGCAATTGCACTATGGAGTATTTACCCCAAAGATACAGATGTAGTGAAAAGAAGGGCCCCAATGTTCACAGCAGCAATGGCCATGGTCGCCAAACTGTGGAAAGAACCAAGATGCCCTTCAAAAGAAGATGTGGTCTATATATACAATGGAGTATTATGCCTCCATCAGAAAGGATGAACACCCAACTTTTCTATCAACATGGACAGGACTGGAGGAGATTATGCTGAATGAAATAAGTCAAGCAGAGAGAGTCAATTATCATATGGTTTCACTTACTTGTGGAGCATAAGAAATAACATGGAGGACATGAGGAGGTGGAGAGGAGAAGTGAGTTGGGGGAAACCGGAGGGGGAGAGGAACCATGAGAGACTGTGGACTCTGAGAAACAATCTGAAGGTTTTGGAGGGGCGGGGAGTGGGATGTTAGGTGAGCCTGGTGGTGGGTATTATGGAGGGCACATATTGCATGGAGCACTGGGTGTGGTGCATAAACAATGAATTCTGGAACACCAAAAAGAAATTTTAAAAATAAATTAAAAAAAAAACATATAATGTATCGTCAGGTTTAGTGTATAGATTTTTTAACTATCATCTTTTTTAATCAGTTCGTTTCTTGATATTCTTTTTTTTTTAAGATTTTTTAATTTATTTATGTACTTATTTGACAAAGAGAGAGAAAGCACAGGCAGGGGGAGAGGGAGAAGCAGAAGCAGACTCCCCACTAAGCAGGGAGTTGGATGTAGGACTCGATCCCAAGACTCTGAGATCATGATCTGAGCCAAAGGCAGCCGCTTAGCCACTGAGCCACCCAGGCACCCTATCAATTTACTCGGAGATATTAAAGCCTCCACGCCACTCTCCCTATTTTAAACCTTGTAATAGCTTCCTGTAACAGTTGGAATAAAACCCAAAGATCCTTAACAGTAGAAGCTGCCAAATTTTCTGTTCAAGGTGCACTTAGTATCTCAGTACTTGTTTTCAAGGTGCTCTTAGGCCCAAAGAAATACCTAACAGTTCTGCTTATTAAGTAGTTAAGTCCAAGCGAGTTAATAAATATGTCCTAACAGCGCCTCGTGGGCGCTGCAGAACTTCCCAGACCTTCGAATCAGACAACCACCCTCATTTCCTGCTCTACACGGATTCTCTCGAGGGTGTAGCTTTTTATCACACCAACAGCGGAAAACTCATCCAATGAAACAACAGGATCTGAAGTTCAAAGTGAAAACCAGCTGGAGTTGGTAAGTTCCCGCGCTGTCCGAGAGATGTCGCTGTGTTTCCCTTAAAACAGAAAGCGTCTGCAGCTCACCCGGGGAGTTTGCTGGGGACAGCCCCGGGGAGCCTCAACCCAGGGTTTGGGACAGGTTTATAGCTCCTGCAATAGTTCGCCCCTAACCACTTCAGCCTCGTTTTGTTGTGCTCTCCTTCTTGTCTGCTACGCTGTAGCTTCACTGGCTTTTTTTTTTTTTCCCCCAAAAAGACCGAGCTTCTCTTTTCAGGCTGCTGTCTTTTTTGGAACGTTCTTCAACAGGAGAAACCCTCCTGAAGTCCCCTGTTGTTTTTTCAATAGACTATAAACTGCATGAAAGCAGGGACCTTCTTTGTTTTCTTCACCTTCTATCTGGCGCCTAGCACAGTACTTGGCCCATAGTAGGAACTCAATACTTAAAAACATCAAAAAAGGGGCGCCTGGGTGGCTCAGCGGGTTAAAGCCTCTGCCTTCAGCTCAGGTCATGATCCCGGGGTCCTGGGATTGAGCCCCACATCAGGCTCTCTGCTCAGCAGGGAGCCTGCTTCCCTTCCTCTCTCTGCCTGCCTCTCTGCCTGCCTGTGATCTCTGTCAGATAAATAAATAAAATCTTTAAAAAAAAAAAACATCAAAAAATAAAAACAAAACAGAATCTATTGATATTTTTTAAGAGTTAGTCTGTTTGTTTGTTTATGAGAGAGTGCACAAGCAGGGGGAGGAGTAGAGGGGTAAAGAGTCTCCAGCAGACTCTCCACTCTCAGCCCCAGGTCCCCACAGCCTGAGATCATGACCTGAGCCAAAACCAAGGGCCCTCTGCTGAACCAGCTGAGCCACCCAGGTGTCCCTATTGATATATTTATTTAGAGATTAATTTTAAGACATGCAATCAAGGTATGACAGAGAAGAGAAATTCCTTTCTTGCTGGTTCAATTTGTCAGTAAGCAGTTATAAATCTAAAAATCGATAGCATTTTTTAATGTGATTGCTAGCATACCTATAGTGGCATTCAAAAAAAAAGAAAAGAAATTTGAAGGAAAAAATAATCTTTTCAACAAGTGGTGCTGGGACAACTTGATATCCACATGCAAAACAATTATACTATTTCATGATAGTAAGAAAGTAACCCAAGGGGTGCCTGGGTGGCTCAGTGGGTTAGGCCTCTGCCTTCCGCTCAGGTCATGATCTCAGGGTGCTGGGATGGAGTCCCGCATCAGGCTCTCTGCTCAGCAGGGAGCCTACTTCCTCCTCTCTCTCTCTCTCTCTCTCTCTCTCTGCCTGCCTCTCTGCCTATTTGAGATCTCTCTCTGTCAAATAAATAAATAAAAATCTTTAAAAAAATAAGAAAAGTAACTCAAAATAGATCATAAATCTACATGTAAAGCTGGAATTACAAAACTCTTTGGGTAAAAATGGGAGAAAATCTTTATAAACATAGACGAGGTGATGCTTTCTTAGATATAACACCAAAAGCACAAGCCACAAAAGAAAAACTAGATAAACTAGACTTCATCAAAATTTCACAGTTTTCTGCTTCCAAGGACATCACTGAAAAACTGAAAAGACAACCCGCAACCCACAGAGTGAGAATTTTTTGGTAAATCATATATCTAATAAGAACTTGGATCCAAAGTATATAAAGAACTCTTACAACTCAATAAAAAGACAAATAACCAATTTAAAGAATGAACTGTGGGGCGCCTGGGTGCCTCGGTCAGTTAAGCGCCTGCCTTCAGCCGGGGTCATGATCCCAGGGGCCTCAGATCGAGTCCCGAATGGGGCTCCCGCTTCAGCAGAGAGTCTGCTTCTCCCTTTCTCTCTCCGTCTGCCTATCCCCCTGCTCATGCTTGCTCTTTCTCTCAAATAAAGAAATAAAATCTTTTTTAAAAATTTAAAAAATTAAAAATGAACTGAGGGCATTAACAGACATTTCTCCAAAGAAGATATACAAATGGCCAACAAGCACATGAAAATACGTTCAGTATCATTAGCCATGAGGGAAATGCAAATCAAAACCACAAGGAAGTACCACTTCACACTCACTCAGATGGCTGAAATAAAAAAGACAAACAATAACAAGTGTTGGCAAGGACGTAGAGAAATGGGAACATTGTTAATGAGATTGTAAAATGGTGCGGCCACTTTGGAAAATTTTGGCAGCTCCCTAAAATGTTAAATGTGAAGTTACCGTACAACCCAGTAATTCCACTACCAGGTATACATACCAAAGAAATGAAAATAAATATGTGTTCACACAAAAATGTGTACATTAATGTTTATGACAACATTATTCACAATAGCCAAAAAGTGCCAACAGTTGAAAGGCCCATCAATTAATGAATGGATAAAGGAAATGTGGTACACCCATGCAACCCAGTATTATTTGACCCTAAAAAAGAACAAAGTACTGACATATGGTACAACATGGACAAACCTTGAAAATGTTACTTGAAGTGAAAGAAGCCGGCCACAAAAGACTATGTATTATATGATTGCATTTATATACAATGCCCACAACAGGGAAACCCACCCAGATTAGTGATTGCCAGGGGCTGGAGAGAGGAAGGAATGTGGAGTGACTGCTCAGAATGTTGTAGGGTTTTTTTTGGGGGGGCCATAAAAATGTTCTAGACTTAGATAACAGTGATGGCTGCACAAATGTGAATATACTAAAAACCACTGAGCAGTACACTTTGAAAGGGTGAATGTTATGATATGCCAATAATATCTCAATATAGCTGTTATTAAAAAGCAATTAAAAATCTTTGTTGTCTTTCTCATTGCCTGCAGAATAAAATTCTCAGTGTAGGATCGTATGCAAGGCTCATAAGAGCTGGTATCTCCTACCATTCCATCTTTCCTTCCCTACCAAGAACAGGAGCTTCAGTTACAGCAAACTACATGGGGTTTCTTAGGCCTTACTCATGCAGCCATAGTACATTCCGTTCCCTCTGCTTTGCATGTCCCTTCCTTACCTGCCTAGTGAATTCGCTCTTGTCACTTTGGACCCAGCTCCCTCCAGACTGAGCTGGCAGCCCTCCTTTGTGTGCCCAACCCATAGACACTGGCTTCCTTGCTGTAGTTTCACAGAACTGATTCTCTTCCAGGTGGGAATTATTACTTTTTAAATAAATTATTATTATTTCTTTCTCTGCAATCTCGGCTTCTAGCAGAGGTGCTCGATAAATGAGACAAAAGAATGAGTGACTGAGTAGGCTTTTGTCATTCTTGATTTAGTTTTTGTTCTCTTGCCTACTCTTATTCATGTCTGTTAACATACAGTTTTCGAATGGGATGCTTTTCATGTCTATATGATTTCTGTGATTGAAGACTTTTGGGGGGCATCTGGCTGGCTCCAGTCCGCAGAGCACATGACTCTTGATCTCGGGGTTGTAAGTTTGAGTCCCACACTGGGTGTGGAGATTATTTAAAAATAAAATCTTTTTTTTTTTTAAGATTTTATTTATTTATTTGACAGACAGAGATCACAAGTAGGCAGAGAGGCAGGCAGAGAGAGAGAGAGAGAAGATGAAGCAGGCTCCCTGCAGAGCAGACAGCCCGATGCGGAGCTTGATCCCAGAACCCTGGGATCATGACCTAGGCCGAAGACAGAGGCTTTAGCCCACTGAGCCGCCGAGGCGCCCCAAAAATAAAATCTTAAAAAAATAAAAATCTACAGCTTTTGTAATGAAGTAAGCTAAACAAAGGATTCCCACCTCAAAAAAATTACTAGCAAATTTCTTTTCTCAGATGCTGCTTTTGTAGGGGTTGTAAAATTTAGGTAACCGGTTGCTCCTTACTCTCATGATCTGATTTAAAGCAAATCACTGATAGGTAGATCTGATAAATGTGTCTGTGAGTTCATAAATTGAAACTAGAGGGGTGCCTGGGTCGCTCAGTCAAGCATCCAGCTCTTACTTTCAGCTTAGGTCATGATCTCAGGGTAGTGAGATGGAGCCCTGCGTCAGGCTCCGTGCTCAACGAGGGATCTGCTTGAGATCCTCCCTCATTCTCCCTCTGCCCCTTTCTTCTGAGCACACACATGCTCGCTCGCTCTCTCTTTCAGATAAATAAATAAATAAATATTTTTAAAACATATTTTTAAAAAATATGTAAGTAAATTGCATCTAGCCTCCTCAAATACAGAGTTTGCAACTGTCTCAAACAACATTTCACTACTTCCTCCACTGCACGGCTGTGAGTCTACCTCACCACCTCATCACGTGACATCAACTGCTACGTTCCTTCACTGCGAGGTCATGTTCTTAAGTTGGAAAGACCTAGAAACGAGATGTGTAAGACCCCAAGTGAGTTTTGTGGATCAGAAACTGAGTCACAGAGATCAGACTCTGACACACATCTCCCACTATGTTTATTGTCTCATTTTAAGTTCCAGCTTGAATTTAGAAAAATATTTCATTTGCCTCCTTACCAGTCTTTTAGCTCAACCGTGGGTTAGGAGAGATAGGTCAGAATAAAGAAGGCACGTGGGCAAAAAGGTACATTTTGAAGTGGCAAATATCTTTACACTTACATTTGTCTTTGTCAGGAAGAGCGTGACATGTCTTGACAGTGAGCGGGGCTAGGAGAGAATTTTTCTGCATAATCTTTCAGATTCTCTGGTTCTGACGGGACTTGAAAAATGATTCTAAACTTGTACACGTCACAGAAAATCCAACTAGCTTATCTCTTGGGAGAATATGTGTCAGGGGATGTTTACTTTTCCGATTTTCTAAGGTATCTTGAATAAACCAACTTCATCTGAGCCTTACAAATCAATACCCATGAGGCCTGGGATTGCTTCGTGACTGCCGCCTGTGAGCTGGTGTAGGGGAGGAAGACTTCCTCCCCCCTCTTCTAGATTCTTTGGCTGGCCTAATCATTAAATGGACATAAAGCAGGTTAACAAGAGAAAAACAAATGTAATTTCATACACAGGAGCTCAAAGAAATGTGAAACTCAAGGCAGGCTGCTTTCATCCCTTTTAAACAAAGAAATGATGAATGTGTGAGGGATTACCAAAACAAAGAAGCAGGACCTGGGGGTAGTAAACCAGTGAGGAAGTAACAGGGATTGTTTATACAGTTTTCTTGGCTCTGACTTCCCTATCTCTGGTGATAGGGATGTCTTGTTTCCTCATGGTACCAGAAGGATACCTTTCACCTGGGAGATGTGTTTCCGGCTTTCAAGGGGACAAAGGATGACCGGAGTGTGCTATTTGCACTGGATGTTTCTTAAGTAACTTTACTTAAAATAATCAATACACCAAAGTGGCATATTTGGGGGAAGACTGCCCAAAGCCCATCATTGGTAAAATCATGCTCTCACTTCACTCCACTCATGTTAACTAGGGCCGTCAGGGATCCTATTCCTGTACTGGAAAGAGTTTACATACTTTATCTCACCTGATCCTCACCATAATTCAGAGAGAAGGAGGTAACATAATCCCCTTTTTGCACCTGAAGAAACAGCCTTAGAGCAGGGAAGTAAATGGCCCAAGACTGTGCCCCTACGGCAGCGTGGCAGAGCTGAGATTCCTTTCAGACCCATCCTCTCGGAGGTTACTCTGACTCAGTCCCCATGCTGTGTGCTGCTGCCATCCCTGTGCGGTCCAGCAAATGGAAAATTAGAGCTTGGATGTGAGTTCTAGAACTGGACTGTTCAGCGTCCTTCTGTGCCATCTGTTATTTGTTTGGGCTTGAAATGACGAAAGGGAACAGATGTGGTGTGGTAGACAGAGTAATGGCCCCAGTTAAAAAGCAAAAATTCAAGGAAGTTTGAAGATCTAATTGGCTTTATTAAATGATTCATGAATCGGGCAGCATCCTTCCAGCAAGTAGAGAGATGCTCTGAGGAGTTGTACAAAGTGGAAGGTTTTTATAAAGGAAAGTGGGGCAAGGGAGTTATTAGCAAAAGAAAGACCTGTTTCAGGCCAGGACATATGGTGAAGGGGGATATCCCAGGCATATTCCTGGAATAGGTTGAAACTGTAATTAAGACTTGGCTCCCTGTCACAGGGGAGTGGGGGTGGGGGTGGCAAAGGACTCCATCTGGAGCTTGTTGTTTTTTTGTTTTTTTGTTTTTTTTAACATCCCCAAGGGATGTCCCTGTCTTAAATCCCAGAACTTATGACTATGTTACCTTAACATAGTAAAAAAGACTTTGCAGAGGTGATTAAGTTAATGATTTGAGCTGGGAGATTATCCTAAATTATCCATCAGGTCCAAAATCATCACACTGGTCCTCAGAAGTAAAAAAGGGAGGCAGGAAAGAATCAGAGATGTGATGACTGAAGCCGCCTGGGGGCCATAAACTAAGGAATATGGGCAGCCTCTAGAAGCCAGAAAGGACAAGGAAATGGATTCTTGTCCCGTGGCCTCCAAAAGCAAGTAGGGCTGCCATCATCTTGATTTTAGCCTTGTAGGACTCACTTCTGACTTCTGATCTCTGGAACTGCAATGCAATAAACTTGTATTGTTTTTAAGCCACTAAATTCATGGTAGTTTGTTACAGCAGCCACAGGAAGCTAATACGTGTTGATGTAGGAAAGCTGTGAGGGGATGTGAGGGTTCGAAGCTGATGGCCAAGAACACATTCTTGAGATGTCTTTGGTGCAAAGAGGTGGTTTTATTAAAGCATAAAAGCAGGACCCTGGGCAGAAAGGACCCCCTGCCCGGGGGGTCATGAGGAGTGGCCCATTATATACTTTCAAGTTGGGAAGGGGTTAGGGATAGCCTAAGTCTCTAAGAAATTTTGGAAGTGAGGTTTCCAGGACCTTGAAGGGGCTACCTGTTGCTAGGAAAAGGTCATTTTTTAAAAGATTTCATTTATTTATTTATGAGAAAGTGTGTGTGCACGTGCATGCACGAAAGAGTGAGAAAGAGAGAAGGAGCAGGGGGAGAGGGAAAGCAGAATCCCCACTGGGCAGGGAGCCCAATGTGGTGCTTGATCCCAGGACTCTGGGATCATGATCTGAGCTGAAGGCAGACGCTTAACCAACTGAGCCACCAGGTGCCCCAGAAAAGCATTTATTAGTGTCTAATAAAACCTGAGTTGTGATGTATATCAGTGGGTCATATGCTTGGGGATGATTGCCAACATGTATCTTGGGAGGAGGGGAGAGACAAAGGAAGTTTCCAAAGGAATTTTTGTATGTTAAAGTAGAATTACAGAATCCTGGGGTTTGGGCTAAGATTGCCTTCTCCCCTTAGCAAAGTATTAACAGTGAGGCAGCTGAGTCCTTAGAGAAAGGTCACTCTGCTGTTTCAAGGACGTGTTAGTGGGCTGTAAGAAGTAAGGAATGTTAATAACTTTTCTTCTGCCTTTGTTTCCCACATCACACATGATGTCTGACACTCAGATCCCTCCACTACACAGGGACCAAAATTCCTGTAGTAATTCTTGGTAATGTCATCCCTTTACAAAGTGGTGGTAGGTTCTGGTTTAAATAACAGGTATGAAGAAAAGGAGTACTGGCCTTGAGTTTCTAAGTGCTGGCTTCACAAGGTCACATGGAAAGAACTCACAGTCTTCAAGATCTTCCTTTTTCTTCTCTCTATAACACTAAAGCATCTTAAATATGTTACTTCACTGTCTACTGAGCCCCTACTATATTCTAGGTTCCAGAAATTCAAAGGTTGAGTAGGTCTCAGATCCTTAAGGAATTTAGAGCCTAGCAGGGTGCTGAAACACATAAACTAGTACAATGCAACAAGATATGTGCGAAGACAAAAATATCTTCAGGAAAAGAATCCTAGTGTATGGAAAATATCCACTCTGCTGGTGGGAGGTGGGGAGTGGAGAGGGGTAGTTGGGGAGTGGAGAGGGTTTGGTGTCGCAGCTGGGGGTGACTAACATCTTTGAAATCCCCCGTTTTGATGGGAGTTCTGACACCTAATCTAGGTCCCTGTGTCCCCAGCCCTTGGCTGTGTCAGGGTTGTAGCCTCTATGGAATCATTTTGCTTCAAATTTCAAGCTGTGGAGGGAGGGAGACCTGAGAGGAAGAGTGGAGGAAGGAGAAGAGTGCCTGATACCCAGATAGAACAAATGTTTGGAGCACTGGAGATCTGTTCCCCATAATTTCCATGGAACTTCAAGAGAGATACAGAAAGCGAAAGGTTTTGTGGGCATTCGGAATAAGTAGCCCCAAGATGTGCCATTTTGGCATGCAGATTATTTTGATCTAAAAATAATCAAGGCCCAAAAGACTCAGGAAGAAAAAAAAAAAAGACACAGGAAGAAATTCTGCGCTTCCCCTCCAACCTCCTAAAGGAATTTAGATAGAAGACCTACTCAAGTTAACAGAGCCATCACCACAGAGAACTACATTAAAATATGAACTAGGCAGAGCAGACAGAGAAAACTAGCAAGGCCTATTTGATCAAAGCTCTCTCTATGTCCCATTGTTCTGCGTGGCCCAGCAAACATTTTCTTTTTTTTAAGATTTTATTTATTTATTTGACAGAGAGAAAGAGAGAGAGAGATCACAAGTAGGCAGAGAGAGGAGGAAGCAGGCTCCCCGCTGAGCAGAGAGCCCGATGCGGGCCTCGATCCCAGGACCCTGAGATCATGACCTGAGCCGAAGGCAGAGGCTTTAACCCACTGAGCCACCCAGGCGCCCAAACATTTTTTTTTTTAACCAAACATTTACTCTTTCTTTTCTTCCTTAGAAGTGTCTTCCTTCGCTTTGAAGTCCCAGACTTCTACCTACCCCTTCTCCTTAGTTTAGGATGACATATATGCCTCCATTTGGGGGCACCTGGCTAGCTCAGTTGATAGAGCACGCAGCTCTTGATGTCAGAATTATGAGTTCAAGTCCCACATTGGGCACAGAGCTTACTTTAAAAAAAACAAAAACATATGTACTTCATTTTGCCCGACTTGTCTTTGGAATCTCATGTTTATTTGGATTCTCCCTACGTACAAAATGAAATTTGACTTTCCTCTGTTAATTTGTCTCTTGCCAATCTGATTTTAGACCAGCCAGAAGAACTTGAAGGGCAAAGAGAAGTTTTTCTTTCCCAACAGTTTCACAAATTGTAAAGTACCAGCTACAAAAAGTATTTTTTAAAGATTTTACTTATTTATTTGACAGAGAGAGATAGTGAGAGAGTGAACACAGCAGTGAGAGAGGGAGAAGCAGGCTCCGCACTGAGCTGGGAGCCCAACTGGGGTGGGGGATTCAATCCCAGGATGCTGGGATCATGACCTGAGCCAAAGGCAGACACTTAACCACTGGGCCACCCAGGCGCCCCTAAATATAAAGTATTGTATCCACTTGCTTGCCATTCATGCTTACACACTGGGAAATTTTGTCTCTAAACTAAGTCAATCTTTCCGTTAAGAAAATACACACAAGGGGTGTGTATATTTCCTGGTATGTGTAAATACCAGGAAACTGGATTTTAAAGCTGGAAAGGACTTTAAAGATAGTTTAATGAGAGCTTGTTTTATTTTGTCAGTGGGGCTGAAAGTCCTTTGAGGTTATAGAGATAAGGGCAGTGCCAAGATTTAATACCCAAGTCTATCAGCTCCCAGCCCAAAGTTCTTGCCCATGTGGTGCCCTTCTCACTTAGTTTGTGTCAAGATTTATCTGGACTTACTATTTTCTTCCCAGCAGTTTTAGGTTATAACAAGTGCACTTTTTTAGTGCAAGTCTTTTTCAAAAAATAAGTTTATCAGAGCTTTAAATTTATTTTATCAATTTTACAAATGAAGAAAGATAGAAATAGTAAGCATTCAGGAGAAAAGGTAGCATAAATCAGCCCAAAATAATTAAACACTTTATTAAATCTTTCTTTCATTATAGATTATTCAGGTATAAATTATAGATCACAGAAATTTTTCCTCGAAGTATAAAGTGACATATTTTTTTTAAGAGTTTATTTATATGAGTGAGAGTGAGATCAGGAGCAGGGGGAAGGGTAGAGGACTCTCCCCACCCCACCCCCCAAGCCAGGAACCTGATACAGGACTCCATTCCGGTACCCGGGATCATGATCTGAGCCTAAGGAAGATGCTTAAACGACTGAGCCACCCAGGAGCCCAAGTGACTTTTTTTTCTTTTTGATAAGTAGATACATGTTTAAGTACCAAAAAGGTTTAGTTAGAGAAGACACTTGGCTCGGTGATGTAGGCTTTGCTAGAAGAGGTGTAATTGCCAAGAAGGAGGAAATCTCTACTCTTGGGTCCATTTATTTGATATCAGCTGTCAGAGCGGGGACTTCATGAAGGAAGGACTACCAGCATCCATATCTACCCAGGGATGTTACCACCCAATTTTCCCCCTATTGTTATTATGTCCACCACAGACTTCGCGAAAGTCATTTTCCACTTCTATTTATCATTTTGCTTTTGCTGAGTAATTCAGTCAACTGGGGTAACCCCCTACAGTATTCATCCTCATTTAACTGGAGGAAGGAAATCTCAATAATTCACGCCATCTCTTACACAGGTTTTCCAAAAAAAAAACTCAAAACGCTGGAATCCACCCCTTTCCGTGGAAACCACAGGAAACTAAAAGACATCCTGGCGCACGGTTCCCTTCACGGGCGCCCTAGCCCGGGAGCAGCGCCCTGGGGGAGGCATGCGGAAGCGCCCCTCCGGGAGTCCGGCGTCCTCCCGGCTGGCTGACAAATGCTGCCCCGGGGCTGGAGTCGGCTCAGCCAGGCCCCCGGGCCCCACCCACCGCCACACGGCGGCTCGGGCCTGCTGGACGCGCCCGCGCGCCGGGGTCAGGTCTAGGACGCGGGCGGGGTAGGGAGGCGGCAGGGCCGGCCCGGGACGTGACCACGTGACAGCCCCGCCGGCCGCCTGCAGCCCCCTGTGCCGCCGCTACCGCTGCAGCCGCCGCAGCCCCCGCCCCCGCCTCCGCCTCCGCCTCTCCGGCTGCAGCTCCCGGCGTGCCCCGCACTCGCCGCTGCCCGCCCGCCCCTCCCTCTCCTACCAGTGCCACAGAGCCGGAGTCCGAGCCGCCGCCGCAGCCACAGCCGCGGGCACTATGGTAAGGCGGGCGCGCCACCCCCAGGCACCGAGGGCCGGGACGCGGGAAGCAGAATCCCCCGCGCGGCCCTGCAGGGCCCTGGGGGCGAGGCCGCCATTTTACCCTGATTTAGGCCTTTAAGGTGGGGGCTGCAGCGCTGCGGCCCCGCTGCTCGCTCTCCAGCCAGCCTGCCGGCCGGCCTAGCCTCCCGCCGTCAGGCCGGGCCCTGCTGCTCTTCGGATCCCTGAGGGCGAGGAGGGCGCCGGTCGGGGGTGGGGGGCCAGAGCCTAAGCCGGACAGGAGGCGTCCGGAGAGGTCGAGGCTTTGGGAGCTGCGGCCAGGGACGCGGGAGGGTCTGCGGGGCTGATCCCGCGTGTGCCGCGTTTGCGCGGGGCTTCCTTTTACTTAGCGCTAGCCTCTCAAATTGGTACGTGCTCTAAAGCCCTTGCTGAAGGCTTTCGGTTAAGGGTCTTGGTGGCCTGTAATAAAACCCCTAAAAGGAGATTAAGGAGGTGTGAGAACGCTTTTTAAACATGCTTTTTCGCCGTAAAAAGCTTTTACACTAGCTCCGTTAGTTTTGAAGTGTCTGCATTTGAGCTGTGAGGCAATTATGTTGTAGCCGTGGGCGGTTTGGAGTTCACACTTGATTCTCTTTCCTTATGAGGAAACGGCACTGGCTAGGATGACTTTAAAGAAAAAAATAGTAGAAGCTTTAACTGAAATCCAAAAGTGTTTTTTTAAGGCCTGCAGAGTTGACACAATACAGAAGGTATTTTTGCTGCTGCTCCTGAAGCTCTGACATCACCCAGTGAAATAGGAAACATTTCAGGGATGGGACAGCTTGCATTTGTCCCTTTCCCTCCACCTTCCATTTACTTCAACCTCCAAACCCCTTTAAAAAGGATGAATGGGGCAGGATGAGTTAGAATCCTTCGGCGCATCTCTTATACTGATAATTAAAATGTGGCGAATCTGATTGGACTACTTGCATGGTGCGATGCAATTTTTGATGTCCAGATTAAAGTGAATCCTCTCTAGGCAAACAGTAATTTTGGTTAAAACCAAAATGCTTGTTCTGAATTACTGTTCTTTTTTTATTTCAGGCTTCTGGAGTTACAGTGAATGATGAAGTCATCAAAGTTTTTAATGATATGAAAGTAAGGAAATCTTCTACACAAGAGGAGATCAAAAAAAGAAAGAAAGCCGTTCTCTTCTGTTTAAGCGATGACAAAAGACAAATAATTGTAGAAGAAGCAAAGCAGATCTTGGTGGGTGACATTGGTGATACTGTAGAGGACCCCTACACATCTTTTGTGAAGTTGCTACCTCTGAATGATTGCCGATATGCTTTGTACGATGCCACATACGAAACAAAAGAGTCTAAGAAAGAAGACCTAGTATTTATATTCTGGTGTGTAAAAACAAAAGAAAAAGTACTTTTAAAATGCAAGGCTTGTTATTAACATAGTCAGTTTTGCCTTTGTTTTTCTTTTAAGTGGAATTCAACAATTGTGTCTTTTTCTGTAGGGCTCCTGAAAGTGCACCTTTAAAAAGCAAGATGATTTATGCTAGCTCTAAAGATGCCATTAAAAAGAAATTTACAGGTACAGACATTAAAAATTTTGTGCAGAGGAATTACTCCTTCTTAATTATAATGAGATAATGGGATAATGTTTTTCCTTTTTAGGTATTAAACATGAGTGGCAAGTAAATGGCTTGGATGATATAAAGGACCGTTCAACACTTGGAGAGAAATTGGGAGGCAACGTAGTAGTTTCACTTGAAGGAAAACCCTTATAAAATGACAGTCAAGTGCCATCTGGATCTTAAGGAGCTTCCATTTCTCCAGCTCAATCAATTGAAATAGTATTAGGTGTTTTGTTTTTTTTTTTCTTTCTCTTCCCACTGGGTCCTTCCAATACAGTGAATGAAGGAAATATCATTCATGTAAGCAACCTATCAGTGATTGCCATTAGACTGTTCAATACTGTTACTTTAATGTGGAATCCAAGGAATGCCTTCCCATCATATTTTAGCCAAAACAACTGGTTATATGCCTCCCTTGCAGCAAGCACTACAATGAAAGTGATTGTCAGTGTGAATAGCTTAGAATACTGCAAAGGGTAAGCTGATTGAATGCCTTGAAAGTATTATCCACTGGTCAGATGGTAAACTTTATTCAGTATTATTATTTATAGTTGCACTTGATTGCCGTTCTGTGAGGCTCAAGCATTCATACACCTCACCTGCCTGGGCAAGCCTATTTTTGTGACATGGCAGCACAGATATAACACTATGCATTGAAAGCACTTTTTTTGTAATGAGTTTAACCTCCCACCGCTCCCCCAAAAGGAATGCCAATTAAGTTTTGTTAACTGTGTCATCCACTTACCCTAGTACCTCAGTATTCGTTCCTGTTACCTGCATATCTTAAAAGAGATAGCTGTTACTAATGCCTCTTCATTTTCCATTGAGTGTACACTACTGAATAAGTGTAGGAGTTTATGTTTACCATGTAAGTTTTGCAACACTAAAAACATTTTGAGTATCAGTCATGATGGCAATTTCTGTATAAAAGAGCCTTAAATGGAACATTGTTTTTGAGATCAAACCCCACCCTCACAATAATGGCCACGTTGCAATAAAAATTGTGGCATATTACAGAACGTTGCCTTGTTTTCCTTGGACATTTTGCAACATGGTATGTGAAGCAACTTCTAAGGTAAACAGCTATTATTAATCTTTGCACTGGTCATTTAAGAATTTTTTTGTACAACATTCATGCATGATATTTTCTAGTTTGTTGAGTTTAAAAAATATTCTATCATAAAGCCAATTAATAGAAAATATTGTGACAGAGGGATACTTTTATAAGCATTAGTTTATTTATTTCCTTATATGTTAATATGAAGATCGGAAGTTATTTTTTGCACTTTGACATAAATATTCTTCAATACCAGATTTGTTCTCTGGGTAAATTAGGGGAGTTATTTTTTAATTCACGTTTACATTTCTAAGTAATTAAGTAGTAGAAGCAGGAAGCTCTTACTGCGTATTTGGTCGTAATGAAAATAATTTATAAAATGTCCTTCAAAAGTTAATACTCCTTATGTTTAGGATCTTTCATTTCAGCTATCATTTCTTAATTTATTTTGCAAATTGGAAAGAAAAAATGATGTAGCAGTCTTAAGCATTAGTAGTGGGATTTGGCTGTGGTCCAGAGTGCTCTCCTTATAGAGAATTTGATCTGCTCAGTGTGAGCAGTTTGCTGTTAGCCAGAGCTATTTATGGCAAACACATGCTTTTGTATCTTGTCATAGTTATCCACAAATGGCAAAACTGGACTCGATTCTACTGGTATGCAAAACAGGCATGCTAGTAAGCAGTCAATCGTGGCTTAGAACTTAACCCCATAGCCTTGAAGAGTGTGCTCTTATCAGAAAACGGGAAACAGAAACTCTCCTTTTTTTTTTAATGTGTGAAAGTGATTTGAGTATCATCAGGTATTTTCCCATATTTTCAAAAGATTTTTTTTCAGGTGGACACAAAAATAGGAGCTAAATGTCTAGGCTTCCTTTTAAAATTATATGAATGGCTTGGGATCTTTTGCACTGAGCCATTTTATTTCAGGCTTCCAGCTGTCCCTGTGAGTTATCCTGGACATTTTGATGGCTTTTTGGTAAGGCTAAACTCATAAGGAAAGTATGACAATAATGACATACTAAACCATATGTGTAACCGATTCTTATACCATTGAATTTTTCATTATTTTCTCATTCTAAGAAATAAGGGACTCTAAGTTATGTAGTATCTTTTATTTTTAAAGCTGATTTATCAGCTTCTATGCCTCATATAATAATAATTTCAGAGATCAAATATTGCTTTAAACTGTGTTACTTTAATTTGTTCGATTGACAGACTGATACTAAGTTCATTTTTGAAATACATCTTTGTGCATAAAGCCAAAAATAATGATAAAATTAATGGTTCACATGTTACTTGAGACTAATTTGGCATTTGAAATGATCGTTTTATTTTACAATTATTTACAATGAACAATGTTCCAGTTAGCTTTAAAAGTTATACGGTGCTAATTAGTAAAATATTGTTTTCAATATATTACTGCTAGCTTGCAAAATATAAATGTTTAAAAAAATAAAATGTATGAAAATATATAAAGCTGTTGAGATGTGTTTACTTCAGAACATAAAAATTTTAAAAACTAATGTTGCAGATCAAAGAGGCACCATTATTTTTAGTCTTTTTTAGGATTTTAGTTGATACACTTTTCTCATTTACAGATACCAATATTTTTTGAAAATTTATAACTTAAACAGTGATTAATTTTAACATTTGCAGACAAATGAGAACAGTTGGCATTTGTCCCAACTGGCTATCATCAGCTGTTGTTTTCAGTCATCTAAAATAATGTGGCCAGCATTGTGTATTTAATGTGCCTTTTTAATAGATTGGAAAAAAAAAAGCCTCTTATGTTTGAGTTTTTCTGATACAGATCCTTTTATAGTAGCTAATTTATGAAATCTAGCAAATGAGTTTTGGAAGAAAATTAAGTGTTCCCTTATTAGGGAATAATGCCAGCAATGGTCAATCATAGAAGGGTTGGGAACACCATAAGGTTTGCCACTCTGAAAAAATAACCTGATTTTGCTCATTATAGGTCCTTGTTTTTGCTTGTAAATTCAATAATAGTTTGAGATCCAAATGAACATGAATATTAATTTTTCTGTGAATATTTAAACTATTAGAGATGTGCAGGCAGGCTCCAATGAATATTACTTTTTCTTTTTCTTTTTTAAAGATTTTTATTTATTTATTGGACAGAGGTCACAAGTAGGCAGAGAGGCTGGCAGAGAGAGGAGGAGGGAGACTCCCTGCTGAGCAGAGAGCCTGATACGGGACTTATCCCAGGACCCTGAGATCATGACATGAGCCGAAGACAGAGGCTTTAACCCACTGAGCCACCCAGGTGCCCCTGAATATTGCTTTTTCAGACAGCTTGAATTTATAGGTATTCTGTGTCTTATCTCAGCCAATAAAGAGGCTTTTCTTTTGCTCTAGAACATCCAAATTGCTTTTTTCTGTGTAGAATTGGGAGTCACCTGTCCACTTCACTTTCTTGTCATAAAGGAGCTGGGCAAAGTATTCTTTCTGAGCCTCAGTTTCTTAATAATCATATGAGAATAATATCTATCATATGTCTTGTAGAGGATCAACTATGAAAATGATTTTTGGGAAACAAAAATGCTCTGTAAATATAATTTGGTTAAACCATTCTACGTGTAGTTAAGTAGATAAAGAACTATGTTAAAAATAAGATTTATTATAAGTCTTTGAACCTCTTCAGTTTTGTAATTATTCCACTTAATCTCAATTTAAGGACATTAGCTGGTATGTGGCACCGGTTTTTCAGAATGAAGTAAAGTGGAGCCTCTGAATTGATGTTCGTGACTGCTCTTAATCTTTTTAGTGTCGTCTTCTTTTTCACAAATATGGAATACTTGTCATGAGTCATGATCCACATTGTTGGAAGTCTATGACTGTCTATTATTAATATCCTAAATTTATGTAGTCCTCTGAGTTTGTCAAGGTACTTGAAATTCATCTAATCCCCTTAGGTCTTCTTAACCAGGTAACCGTTTTTCTCTGCTACCCATGAAGAAGCTGAAGTCTGGAGAGGTTAAGGGACAGCTCAGCTGTTGAGTAGCAAAGCTGATTCCAGTTCAGTAATACTTTTCACTCTGCATTTTTGTAACATACAGTGAGTTACTCATTTTCTTTTTTTTTTAATGGAATAATCTGATTTTTTTAAAAGATTTTATTTATTTATTTGACAGAGATCACAAATAGGCAGAGAGGCAGGCAGAGAGAGAGGAGGAAGCAGGCTCCCCGCTGAGCAGAGAGCCCGATGTGGGGCTCGATTCCAGGACCCTGACATCATTACCCGAGCCAAAGGCAGAAGCTTAACCCACTGAGCCACCCAGGTGCCCCTGGAATAATCTGATTTTTTTTGAACAGGACATAATTATTCAGTATGTTTTCAAAGTAGTGTCTCAAGAATATTTGAAAAATAGTCTTGGAATTTTTGTCTCCTAAGGAAGCCCATGGTCATAAAGTCTGAAATAATTTTACGCTTCAAATATTTTCTTAGATGTTTCAGTATTGTAAGTTTATGGAATTGTAGAAACCGTGAGGATTATGTAGACATGTTTTCCAGAAAACTGATATCTCTTATTTAAAAAAAATTTTTTTTTTAATTTTATTTCTAAGTAATCTCTACACCCAACATGAGGCTCGAACTCACAACCCTGAGTTGAAGAGTGACATGCTCTACTGACTGACCCAGCCAGACACGCCAAGGCTGGTACCCCTTACTCTTTTTCCAAAAACTTGGATATCTCCCTCCCTATGCTCTTCTACCCATCTTTCTAAGGAGAGATAGTACAATGTATTATAGTGGTTAAGTACTAGAACTTTGGTATCAGACTGCTTGGGTTGTTCACATATTGGTCTTTAACACTTATCGAGTGACTTTAGGAAAATTGACCACTCAGAGCCTTATTAGTTCATGAATAAAAGGAGGTAATAATTGTACCCTGTCTCATAAGATTTGAGGATAAATGAAAGCACCTTGGGGAGTTACTGGCACATAGGAAGTACTTTGTAGGGTTATCCTAAAATTTGCAGCCCAAACCAGGACATTTCTTGAGAGTAAAAGGGAGAGTTTTAATAATTATGCCAGGACAATAGGCTTAAGGTGCAGCAGTCCCCAGCAAACCAGATCATACTATCAAAAAGTAGGCTGATAACAAAATACTTAAATAGAAGAAACTGAATGAAAGACTCTAGGTCATTAATTTCAGTTTTATAAGGTATTAATATGCTAAGATTATCTTGAAGTATATGGTTACTTTTAAGTGATTAGCCTCAGAACAGTCAACTTTGTATTTTTTTATGCAATTTTTTTGGTGACTTTTTTTTTCTTAATTATGTAAAATGAGAGAAGTCGGGGAGGGGCAGAGGGAGAGAAACAAGCAGTCTCCACACCCAGCATGGAGCCCAGTGTGGGGCTTGATCTCACAACTCTGGGATCATGACCTGAGCCAAAATCAAGATTCGGACACTTAACCAACTGAGCCACCCAGGCGCCCCTTTAGCTTTCCTTTTGACTTTAGAACTTGTAAACTCTCAGATACTGCATTTAGCTGTTAACAGTATGCTTTACTTATAGTGGCTTGTCTTAATTGTTGCTTCTCATCTCATGTGGACTTGGAAAGTCAGTTTGTTTAGAATTGTGCATAAGAAAGTGAATAGACTCATTGTAGGCTTGAGAGCAAAATTCCTGAGCACATGAACCTTCTAATATTTCTTTTGGCTGTTTAAAGAAATTCAGTGTACTTTCTGAATTTTTGGTTTTTTAATAAGTATGTAAGTAATAAGCTGAGCTGTAGATAAAAGAGGCATCACTGTATTCCTGTGAGGTGTCAAAAATACCATTAATATTTTTTCAAAGACATTTATTTATTCGAGAGCATGAGTGGGAGGGGCAGAGGGAGAGAGAATCCCAAGCAGATCCTCTAAACATGTAGGGCTCGATCTCACAACCCTGAGATCATGGCCTGAGCCGAAACCAAGGGTTGGAAGTTTAACAGGCTGCACTATCAGATGCCCCTATCATTAATATTTTAAAAAGTCATTTTTGTCTTTGACATACTTATATCGTTAAAGGCACACAATTGAACTTGTTCCCATTAAGAGAAAAGGTTTAGGGGCACCTGGGTGGCTCAGTGGGTTAAAGCCTCTGCCTTTGGCTCGGGTCATGATCCCAGGGTCCTGGGATCGAGCCCCACATCGGGCTCCCTGCTCGGCAGGGAGCCTGCTTCCTCCTCTCTCTCTGCCTGTCTCTCTGCCTGCTTGTGATCTCTGTCTGTCAAATAAATAAAATATTAAAAAAAAAAAAAGGTTTAGGGGTGCCTGGGTGGCTCAGTGGGTTGAAGCCTCTGCCTTCTGCTTGGGTCGTGGTCTCAGGGTCCTGGGATCAAACCCACGTCGGGCTCTTTGCTCGGTGGGGAGCCTGCTTCCTGCCTGCCTCTCTGCCTACTTGTGATCTCTCTCTCTGTCAAATAAATAAATAAAATATTTTTAAAAAGAAAAGGTTTATTCTAGATTATTGAAACAATGGAATATGAGAACATGCATTTAATAAGAAAAGTAATCTTTAAAAAAAACGTAAAATGCCATTTGATTTTTTTTTTAGCTTATTAGATTTTTCTTAAATGTACCCTAGACGTGTTCACTAGAAGTAGATATGACTACTCTTCATCTAGATATATAAATAGTTTCATTTACTTTTGACTTCTGATAGCTAATTTGATTATGCATACACAACAGTTTAGTAGTTTATTTGGTATAACATGAAAGTTAAGAATAGATAACAGAATTTAGAACAGATTTTTGTTCAAATATATAATTTTATTTTTAAAGATTTTATTTATTTATTTATTTATTTGACAGACAGATCACAAGTAGGCAGAGAGGCAGGTGGGGGCGGGGGTGAGGGGGAAGCAGGCTCCCCGCTGAGCAGAGAGCCCAATGTGGGGCTTGATCCCAGGACCCTGAGATCATGATGTGAGCGGAAGGCAGAGGCTTAACCCACTGAGCCACCCAGGCGCCCCCAAATGTGTAATTTTCTAACATGAAAAAGCACTTAAGTTATGGTACTATCTTCTTTTTCCTCATTTCACATTGTCTTAATAGTGAAATTTCAAATATTTCCTTTGGGAAGTTGATAGTTATGAATGAATCACAAAATTCCTGGGCATATGGCCCAAAGTTCCTATGTGTTCCTGTGAGCTGATGGGGCCTTTTTAAAGTTATTATTAGCAGCAAACTAATTCACCAGATAAAACAAGTCAGTTCCCAAATTGGCATAATTAGTTTTATGAAAGGTAAAAATGGCAATCGAGTACTTTGTCCTAGAAATAATAAAACTTTGCTATACTGTACAAGGAATGAGATATGAGAGACTTCATGTAGATTTCATGAAATAAGTGTAAAAGAATTTTATGTGAAGATTAATATGTAAATCTTTTTTGTATAAAAAAGCTATGGATCAGGGACTCCTAGCTGGCTCAGTTGGTGGAGTGTGTAATTCTTGATCTTGGGGTTGTGGGTTCAAGCTCCACACTAATGTAGAGATCACTTAAAAATAAAATCTTTATTTTTTTTAAGATTTTATTTATTAAAAAAAAAAGATTTTATTTATTTGACGGAGAGAGAATGTACAAGCAGAAGGCGGGGTGGGGGAGAGAACAGGCTCCCTGCCGTGCAGGGAACCCTCTGTGGGATTTGATCCCAGGACCCTGGGATCATGACCTGAGCCAAAGGCAGACACTGAACCGACTAAGCCACTCAGGCTCCCCTAAAAATAAAATCTTAAAAATAAAAAGCTATGGGGCACCTGGGTGGCTCAATGCGTTAAACGCGAGACTCTTGTTTTCAGCTCAGGTCATGATCTCAGGGTTGTTAGATGAAGCCTGGTGTTGGGCTCTATGCTCTGTGAGGGGTGTGCTTGAGATTCTTTCCCTCTGCCCCTCCCCTGTGTGCTCTCTCTCTAAAATAAATCTTTTTTTAAGATAATAAATAAATAAAGCTATGGATCAAAGAAGTAGAAAGAGTTACAGTCCCTTTACACATTACTGCTTATCGATAATTGTGTTACAAACAGATGTATAGTTACTTTATAGTTTCCATTTCAAAAAGTCTTTTACATGAGGGGGAAGGGGATGGGAAGCTAACAAAACTGGTGTTAGTCATTTCCTAATTTGCAGTATATTTAGATTATAGAATGTGGGTTTTTTGGGGTTAGTTGATTTTTTTTTAATTTATTTATTTGACAGAGATCACAAGTAGACAGAGAGGCAGGCAGAGAGAGAGGAGGAAGCAGGCTCCCTGCTGAGCAGAGAGCCAGATGTGGGGCTCAATCTCCAGACCCCGGGATCATGACCTGAGACGAGGGCAGAGGCTTAACCCACTGAGCCACCCAGGCACCCCGGGTTAGTTGATTTTTAAAAGTAAAGTTGACTTACGATTTTTAATACTGTTGC
Source organism: Enhydra lutris kenyoni (assembly GCF_002288905.1). Classification (NCBI taxonomy): domain Eukaryota; kingdom Metazoa; phylum Chordata; class Mammalia; order Carnivora; family Mustelidae; genus Enhydra; species Enhydra lutris. The sequence goes on along the minus strand of NW_019154088.1, from coordinate 33,328,325 downwards.
ATATTGAGTTGTGTACATTTTAAATAATTAATGCATTAGAATTAAGTTTGTTGCGAGGTTGATTTAGCAGTACTTACCTCCTTATTTTTGCTTTGTTTTTATCTTCCTGCTAAAGAAAAATGCCTTATGTTATCACTGAATAGTAATTTTTAAGAAATCAAAAATATTTTATTTTTATTTTTATTTTATAAAAATATTTTAAGAAATATCAGGTGATTGAATTAGATAATCTTGTGTCCCAGCTATAGAAAAGCATTGGGATCAGTTGAAGAGTCATTCAGCATCATTGCCACTGCAACATAAAATTTTTCTTCTCTGAGCTGGATATTTTATTTCATTCAGATTTTCTCTTGGCAAGATGTAAAATAATGAATAGAATTCTGAAAAATGAGCCTTAGGTAAAACATAAACTAATGACATTCTCATAGGAAACCCCTAAAAAATAGGCTAGGCTAACATGGTTAATATTTTTCTGCATAACTTTTTTTTTTTAATATTCTACCCATTTATTTGACACAGAGAGAGAACAAGCAAGGGGGAGTGGCAGGCAGAGAGAGAGGGAGACTCCCTACTGAGCCAAGAGCCCAATGTGGAGCTTGATCCCAGGACCCTGGGATCATAACCCAAGCTGAAAGCAGAAGCTTCAACCAGCCGAGCCACCCAGATGCCTCTGCATACAGACAAGAGCAAATTAAGTTAAATCATGAGCTGATTTTAAATATTGCAGACAAATTATTTGTTAAACTATTATAAATGTATGGAGATATCTATAGCCAAAACTAGTTTTTAAGTCATTTGTGCATGCAGATAAAAGGGAAGACTTTATCCTTCAATATTGTTTGTGTAAATTCCTTAGTATTTTTTATCCAAGAAAGAGAACTTTGTTGTGGCTGTAGTCACAGAGGAGCAGGTTTGGAGCTAGAAAATAATGCATCCCACCTACCTGAATGCTTGCTGTATGACTTGGCATTTTCTACCATAAATATTTGAAGCCACAAAATTTCCCTGTATTTTTTATGCCATCTCCTTTGGTTTCTTTGGGACTTGATAAAAGGCACCTATACATAACTTTCACTGTTCCCCAAAGGAATTATTTTACAAAATAGTTTGCAATATATATCATTCATGTGTGTGTGTGTGTGTGTGTGTGTGTGTGTATCTCCAATATATAGGACTCTACAATACAAAATATTTTCCAGTATATCAGGACTCTACTTTTCTCCTGGTATGTGTATGATAAAGGTGAATAAATACTAGTTCCTAGTACACAGTGTAAACAAACCATCCTTTACTTTGTATCCTGTTAAAAGATTTAAGATAAAACATAATGTATACATTTTACACTAAGCCAGAAGTTGGCTCTATGTAAGCATTTGTGTTCTGTGTGCTATTCCAAGAGGGTCTGGTAATCCCTGTGATTAAAGAAACATAAGATTTATGTTTGCTGTGGAGAAACATGATCCTCCTGGCCACTGTGAATCATTCTGGAAATGTCCCATCTCTGTTTCCCAATTACTCAGATCATTAGATCAAATTTAGTTCACTTCAACAGACATGAAGCACTTTTCACGGTCTCAAAGTCTGTGGTGATACAGGAAAGGCAAGCATATAAACCATTACAATGCAATGTGATAAGTAGCATGATATGTTACAAGACATAGAAGAGGGAATGATTAACACTGAATTTGGCTGGGCTTCAAGAAGGTCTTATAGAAGAAGTAATATTTGAGCTGGATTATGAAGAGTTGACCAGAACTCAGTATGAGAGGATGGCCCTGGAGAAAGGAAAAACCATGCAGAGGCCCTGCAAATAGTTCTCACAGCTGCTTAGTCTAGTGTGAAGCCCTGAGATGAGAAGTGCAGGAGAGATGAGTGTGAGCCATATCACTGAGGGCCATGGATACTGTGCTAACGAACATGAAACCTGTGCCTGATAAGGAGCCAGTGCAGGGTTTTAAGCAGAGGGGTGTCATGGTCTTTCTGAAACCCAAGTCTGATCATTTTACGACCATGTTGAGAATGTATGGGAGGGTGAGGAAACTGGAAGCAGTTAGGAGGCCTGAATTAAGGTAATGGAAAATGCACTTGGAATGAGTGTATTTAAGAGGTATGTAGGAGAAGTGACAGGACTTGATTGATTTCAGAATTAAAGGTTAATGGTTAAAAAAATTAACCATTATTTGGAAAATGTTAGGTATATTTTTAGTATTATTGACATTTAAGATTTTTAAACATCGGATTGGCTCAGAAGAGACTTAATAGGAAATTTATAAATGTGATAAGAAAATATTAACACCTTTTAAATGAAAGTAGCATTTTGAAACAAACCATTGGTTAAAAAGTCATAGTTCCACTTGAATTTAGATTTAAAACCTGCTTTGCAGCAATGTTCATAAAACAATAGTTTCAATAGATAAGGAAAAATTAAAACTACCATACCTATAAATAACATTTTTGAAGTGGAATATATCTTACAGTTTTAAAAATGATGGTTGTTTTTTTCTATCCTGTGCTAGAGCTTTTATTGTAAAACTCTGATTTGATCACTTATAAGCCATGGCTGAATTCCTGGATCAAAAAGAATTTAGCAGTATTCATATAATCTGCTCATTATAGAAAGTCTGTCCCATTCTGCTGGTGATAGAAAATGGAATTTTTGGATTATCTGAAAGATCACTTTCTATTAAGGGAGAGTTTTAATTCTTACTAGTAAATAAAAGCTATTTATAAACATATATCTTAATTCCTTTCACCAAATAGTATCCAGAATCAAAGATTCCTCTTTTTGGGAGGCGCTGAGTGACTTAGTCATTAAGGGACTCAGGTCATGATCAAACCCTGCATCCCGCTCCCTGCTCAGCAGGGAGCCTGCTTCTCCCTCTCCCACTCCCCCTGTTTTTGTTCCCTTTCTCGATGTGTCTCTTACTGTTAAATAAATAAATAAAATCTTTTTAAAAAAGTTTCCGTTTTGGGGGCGCCTGGGTGACTCAGTGGGTTAAGCCTCTGCCTTCAACTCAGGTCGTGATCTCAGGGTCCTGGGATCGAGCCCCACCGGGCTCTCTGCACAGCAGGGATCTCTGTCAAATAAATAAAGAAAAATCTAAAAAAAAGATTCCTATTTTTTCAGCACCTTGTAATAAATATTGCTTAACCATATTGGTTTTTATTATTTATTTTATGGCAAATAAGTTCACTTTTGTGAAAGGTCTTATACATACCAGGAAACATTTATTGAGTGTCTATTTGTAGAACACTATTCTCGCCATCCTGAGAAATAAACTTCTCAAGGGCACTTTTATAATCCAGTTGGTGAGACAAAATAGACCTGTGAACTAATAAGTATTTGGTGATAAGCAACTGAATAAGCACTGAGGGAATGCAGGAAAAAAGAACTGAAAGAGAAAAGATTTCGTTGAAGTGAGTTTTAAATAGCATTTAGAGAAAAATGTTTTTTTAAAGATCAAGACATTTTCCCTTCAAATAAAGAATTATTATCTGAAATGAGCTTCCAACAGCCTCTTTCTTCACTGAATATCTCTTTAAAATTAAGAACAAAAAGGGCCTTTTTATCACCACTTCCCTTAAATCGTTTAGGAGAAGTACTAGGGCCGAAGTAGAGAACTTACTTTGGGAGTTCTGTGTTCATATTGTTTGTCACCGATCCCTGAGTTTCTACAGGGGTTCTTAACCCCTTCTTGCACCATGGATCCCTAGTTAGAATGTTTGAAAATTTATATGTATGTATGTATTTTATTTGTATATATGTAAAATGTATCCACCAAAAGTGATACCTTAATATATATGCTTCTTTATTAACACATTATGTAACAGTGTCTAGTGGCAATATAATAACTACCATAATATGTAGTGATGAATGTAAGTGATACTTTGAGATCTGCAATAACATAATATGACCTGAATATGTGATTTCTATTGGTGACGAACCCATAAGAACTGGTGATAGTACTGTGGTTTATGATCTATATTCATAATATTTTTTGGTCTATAGTCAGTTTAAGGAAGTAATAGATTTCAAGTAGTGATCAGTTAAAGTAAAAATGTAATTTTTCAGGGCACCTGGGTGGCTTAGTCAGTTAAGTGTCTGCCTTTGGCTCTGGTCATAACCCCAAGGTCCAGGGATTGAGCACCCACCCCCGCCCCCACTCCGCTGTCTGCTTCTCCTTTTCTCTCTGCCCCTCGCCTGTGCTTGTGCTCTTGTGTGTGCACTCTCTTTTTTCTCAAATAAAATCTTTTTTTTTTTTTTTAGATTTTATTTACTTGACACAGAGAGAGAAATCACAAGTAGGCAGAGAGGCAGGCAGAGAGAGAGGGGGAAGCAGGCTCCCCTCTGAGCAGAGCCCAATGCGGGGCTCGATCCCAGAACACTGAGATCATGACCTGAGCTGAAGGCAGAGGCTTAACCCACTGAGCCACCCAGGCGCCCCTCAATAAAATCTTTTTTTAAAAAAAGATGTAATTTTTCATAGGTCCCCTAAATTCTTTCCATGGGTCCCATGGGCATCCAAAGACCCCTGGTTAAGAAATCCTACGGTAGGGGTTTCTGGCTAGCTCGGTCAGTAGAACATGACTCTTGATCTCAGGGTTCTGAGTTCAAGCCCCATGTTGTGCATGGAACCTACTTATTAAAAAAAAAAAGAAGAAGAAGAAGAAGAAAGAAAGAAAGAAAAGAAACCCCATGGTTTAGCAATTACCTGAGAGCCCCAGGAAGTAAAGGACTAAAATGACTAGGGCTCTCATCTATTTCAGAGAAACTGCTTTTATTTTGTTTTATATATTAGACTTTCATAGAAGATTTCATTTGGAATAAAAATGGTTTCTGGGACTAAATAATGTATAATTTTTGAAAATCATTGTAAATGAAAACTGATTCTCTATTTATCTTTTTTTAACTTAATTTCTTTTATAAATATCCTAAGCACATTAGTGTACCATCAAGTTTATAACCCCGGAAATACAGATTTAGAAGTCAACAGTGTATAGTCGAAACCATGGAACATCAGTAAGATTGCCCAGCAGTAATCTGTGTGAGTGTAACATGAGAAGAGAAACAGGCCAACAAGTAGGCAGAAGAGAAGCCTGGAGATAAAGAAGGAGCTGTTGGTGAGGTAGGAGAACACAACTTCTGTAATGTTACAGAAGCAAAGGGTGTCAAATGCTGGAGATGTCACGTAGCATGAGGACAAAAAAGAATCCACCAAATTCGGCCATAAAGAGGTCAGTGACATTTCCTGTGGCATTTACAGCAGAGTGGGGAAGGCTGATGCCAGTTTGAAATGGCTTGAAGACTGAAGAAGGGATGAAGTGGAAACAGTGTGGTGTAGACCAGTGCTTTTTGAATGTCTGTGGTGAAACACAGTGTCTGTAATTTCCGATCTGTCATGGACTGACAGTAGTCCTGCCGTGCGAGACTAGGATGTCACTTGCACCTGGTGCAAGTTGCCCTGAAAGCTGGATGATAGCCTACCTGGGTCTACACTCTCTTCAACAAGACGTGTTCATTGATGACAGGCTTGGAGGTCGTGGTCATGTCAGATTGCTGTAAAAGTTTCTAAATGTTCACTCTTCATTCTGTACAATGGAAGAGGTATAGATTATTCTTTTTTTTTTTAAAGATTTTATTTATGTATTTGATAGAGATCACAAGTAGGCAGAGAGGCAGGCAGAGAGAGAGAGGGAGAAGCAGGCTCCCCGACGAGCAGAGAGCCCAATGCGGGGCTCAATCCCAGGACCCTGAGATCATGACCTGAGCTGAAGGCAGAGGCCCAACCCATTGAGCCACCCAGGCGCCCCTAGATTATTCTTTTTAAAAAAGATTTATTTGAGAGCACATGCACAAGGAGAGGGAAGGACAGAGGGTGAGAGAGGGAGAACCAGACTCCTCACTGGTCAGGGAGCCCCACGTGGGGCTGGATCCCAGAACCCCAGGATTATGACCTGAGCAGAAGATAGATGCTTAACCACCACTGAACCACCCAGGGGCCCCTACATTATTCTTTCAAGAAAGTTATTTGTCAAGGAAGAGAAAGACTAGACGGTAGTCTGTGAGGCCTTACAGGGTTGGGAGAAGGTTTCTACCAATATTGTTTCTTGCAACTTTATCCTCTGAATATTTCCTGATGTTCTTCATGCTTCACATCCTTTTTAGCCCTGAACTTGGATCTCCAGCCCGTAAAATAGTTCCTGGTATATAGAAAGCATTTAAATTAAAAGGTTGTTGAACAAGAGAATGAACTTTCATGTAAACTGTGGAGGATCCAAGCAGTCCTGTGCTTCCACATTTTACAGTATATCCTGCCTCGTTTAATCTCTGGGTATTTATTTGGCCTGTAGCTAGGGAATTGTCTGGGAGGCTCATTCATAATCTTCATAGTCTTTGAGTGCATTAAAATGTTAACCTCATCTTCAAAGATGACATCACTGACTTTTACTTAGTAGGACCTGTGTTTTGAGAGGTTTTTTTCCCTCTCAAAACTGGTATTGGATTTCCTTTTTGCTTTGCCTTCCCTTGCCTCTTTAAGGGCATACAGTAACAAAGATGAGAGGTTTGGGACCATACCATGGCCACAGAATAAAGAGAATGAAATATCCCTGCCTAGAACTCAAACCCGAAGATAATATTTTGCATAAAAGAACTCTCATCTTTTATAAATCCCTTCACCTTCCTCTTTCTCTAATCGGACTGATTTTCAAATATCCCTCTTATTTTTTCATCTAAAGCCTTGCCCCTAGTCCACACGGTGGAACTCAAATCTACCTGGGAAAATGAGAATTCTAATACAAAATGTGGGCAAGGTGAAGAGGAGCCAAAGGAAAGCAGACAATTCCAGTCATTCACGCAACAGACATTCACTGAATGCTTGGAATGTGCCAGACACAGCCCTGAGTGCCGCATATGAAGATGCCCCCCAGGAAGGTGTAGAACTCAGGTCCCGTTGGCTGGAGCAGGCCAGACTTCTTCTAACCCACTGAGCCACCCAGGCGCCCCAGGCCAGACTTCTTTTAAACACTCGACTAGACTGGTTTCCCGTGGTAGCCGGAAGGCTCTTCACAGTGCGTACATCGTAAATACAGCTCTAGTACAGTCTACACTAAATTGTTACCCTTAATCAGGCGTTGTTTAACAAATTTAAGGAAGAAGCAGGAAAATCTCAGCTGTGTACACATTTATGGTTTTGGGGGTAGGGTAAAGAGGAAGGAGATTAAACGGGAACTTTCAGTACTTCTGGAAATATGTGGTAGTTCCATTTATAGCTTAATCAATAAGGATTATTAGGACTTTTTGTCCAATTCTGGAATGAGGAATTCCTGAACTCTTTAGCTGAAAATCCTCTCCAGCCGGCCTTTAGCATGAAGTGCACAATCTGTAGGGAAGTATATCGCCAGTATTAGACCCAGAGACTGTTGAAGTGTGCGGCTCGCATGTAATTGCTCATCTTCTCGTTCATTCACTCACTCGTTCAAAAACAATCGAGTGAATACATTCTATGTTTAGCCTCCGTCACTGCCCTGAAGGAGCTGGGCTGAGAAGAGAAGAAATATCTGTAAATAGCCGTAACACAAGGTGGGAAGTGTTCCGTGCTGGACCTACAAAATACGTGATTAATTCCATTAACTTGGCTGTAAAAATAGCCCAGGGCCATTCAGATATACCACAGGGATAGAGGGGAAGTCTGCTTGTTTTGCACAGTGACAATTTGTCATCTTACGGATCCACTTTGTGCCAGAGGCTCGAACTAGAGCAGTTTGGGGGTATTAAATAATATCATTTTGGCATAAAAGACTATGTCAAAATTAAACATGTGTTTTTTAGCATATTAATTTCTCACACACAGTTACATAGTTCCTAAAGCGCCTTCTATAAATGCATATTATACCACAAAAGATACATCTACTCTGGCAGGCAAAAGAATTACGGTGGAAAATCCTGGCTTCTACAGTCATGTGTCATCAGAATACCTGCTCCTATTACCTGTTAGGTGTGTGACCTTCAGCAAAGTACTAACTTTTGTGGACCTCAGAGTCCTCATCTGAAAAATGGGAATAGTACCAAACTAGGGTTGTTGGATGGTCCGTCCATCATCATCATCATCATGGCCAACATTTATGCAGAACTTACTATGAGCACTCCACATAGATTATCTCACAGATTATTCCTCCAAACGAGGCTAGTAGTGGTGATATTATTTCTCTATTTAGTTTAGAATCTGTAGCCTAGAGTTTAAATAACTTGCCCAAGTTTACATAACAAAGAAAGGGCTAGAGATAGGATCCAAACTCAGGCAGTTTTGACCTGTTGTCCTTTTTTAAAACAACTTTATTGAGATATAATCCATATGTCATACAATTTACCCATTTAAAGTGTATAATTCGGGGCGCCTGGGTGGCTCAGTGGGTTAAAGCCTCTGCCTTCAGCTGAAGTCATGATCCCAGTGCCTGGGTTGCTCAGTGGGTTAAAGCCTCTGCCTTCAGCTCAGGTCATGATCCCAGGGTCCTGGGATCGAGCTGGGAGTCGGACTCTGCTCAGCGGGGAGCCTGCTTCCTCCTCTCTCTCTGCCTGCCTCTCTGCCCACTTGTGATCTCTGTCTGTCAAATAAATAAATTAAAAAATCTTTAAATAAATAAATAAATAAAGTGTATAATTGAGTGGTTTTTTAGTATAGTCACAGTTATGTAACCATCACCACAATCTAATTTTAGAACATTCTTATCCCCTATGCCCCACAAAAGAAACCCTATAGCCATTAACAATTACTCCACCTCAACCTCCTACTTTCAGCCCTAGGTATCCTCTAATCCGCTTTCTGTTTCTAGAGATTTTGCCTATTCTGGACATTTCATATGAATGGAATCATAAAATATGTGTTTTTTGTGATTGGTTTCTTAGCATAATTCTTTCAAAGTTTATCTACGTCATTGCCTGTATCAGAACTTCATTCGTTTTTATGGTACAGATATATCCCTTTGGTTTATCCATTTATCAGTTGATAGCCTCTTGGGTAGTTTCCACTTTCTGGCTATCATAAATCAGAACATTTGTGTACAAGTTTTCTTGTGTACAGATTAAGTTTTCATTTCTTGGCTGTGTATTTAGTAGTTATATGCTGGGTCATATGATAACTATATTTAAGTGTTTGAGGAAATTTTTTAAATTGTGAAATCATAATTAAATTTCACAACCTGAAATCAAGAGTCACATGCTCTACCAACTGAGCCAACCAGGTGCCCCATAATTGTGAAAAAAATTTTAAAGTTGAATAATAGTACAGAGGACCGGGGCGCATGGCTGGATCATTGATTCAGCGTCTGCCTTCAGCTCAGGTCATGATCCCAGCATCCTAGAATTGAGCCCAATACCGGGGCTCCCTGCTCAGTGGGGAGCCTGCTTCTCCTTATCCAGATACCCTGTGCTTGTGTTCCCTCTCGTTATCTCTCTGTCATAAATGAATAAAAATAAAAACTTAAAAAAAAAAGTAGTACAGAGTACCTGAATACCCTCCATTTGGATTCTGAAATTGTTAACATTTTGCCAGTTTTATATCCCTGCTTCCCCCAACACGTCTCCCTCCCTCCCTCCCGATCTCTCTCCGTCTCCAATTTCATTTTTTAGAGCCAGCCCTCTTAACTTCTACTTTTTTTTTAAAGATTTTTATTTATTCATTTGACAGAGAGAGAGAGACCACAAGTAGGCAGAGAGAGAGGGGGAAGCAGGCTCCCTGCCGAGCAGAAAGCCTGATGCAGGGCTCGATCTCAGGACCCCAAGATCACAACCTAAGCCGAAGGCCGAGGCTTAACCCACTGAGCCACCCAGGCGCCCCTTAACTACTACTTTATATTCATCCCCAAGTAAGTGAGTGAACATAGGTGAAATAGTATAATGCCTAGCCAATAACTGCTACTCAATAAATGTAAATTCCCTCCTTTCCTCTTTTCCCCAATACTTAGAAATGTTATGTACGATCCAGCCTGCAAGCTCTACATCAAGATAAGAGATGTGAGATCTAGGGGCGCCTGGATGGCTCAGTGGGTTGAACCTCTGCCTTCGGCTCGGGTCGTGATCCCAGGGTCCTGGGATCGAGCCCCGCATCGAGCCCCGCATCGGGCTCTCTGTTCAGCAGGGAGCCTGCTTCCCCCTCTCTCTGCCTGCCTCTCTGCCTGCTTGTGATCTCTGTCTGTCAAATAAATAAATAAATAAATCTTTTAAAAAAAAGAGAGAGAGAGAGAGAGAGAGACGTGAGATCTAAATAAAGACTCATGGACCTTACTTTCCACAGTATTCCTGGACCAAGGTCTGTGGAACTAGGTAGGTGACCATCTAAACTGTGGTGATCTTGATGTCTAACTTCTGGTTGATTACATTAGGAGGATAGTAAGATAAAATAGCAAGATAAATTCTTTTTTTTTTTTTTAAGATTTTATTTATTTATTTGACAGACCGAGATCACAAGCAGGTCGAGAGGTAGGCAAAGAGAGGGGAAAGTAGGCTCCCTGCTGAGCAGAGAGCCCAATACTGGGCTCGATCCCAGGACCCTGGGACCATGACCTGAGCTGAAGGCAGAGGCTTTAACACACTGAGCCACCCAGGCACCCCCAGCAAGATAAATTCTACAAATACTTACATTAATAGAAAACAAAATAGACAAAATCCAAACCATCGCAACTGCTTGGGTTTTTGTTTCTGTTTTGTTTTTTTAGGATAGCAGGAAATTTAACTCCCAGGATACATAAGCCTATTCTAGAGCAAAATAAGAAATCCCATTTACCAGTGCAGACATCCATATCCCCACATTATGTGTGGGGACATGAAGAAGGAGTTATGAAAAAGAACTGACCAAAGCTGAAGTTTTACCAAGAATGCTAACAGGAAGGGTTCATTTCTTCCTGGACAGTGACATTGAACACATGAAAAGTAGGACAGCACATGACCTACTTATTATTGATTTATTTAGAAAAATCAGTCATAACATTGGATCCCTGGGGGCTCTAGAACAATCTTCATGGCAGTGAAATTCACTTGCTTTCTAAGAAACTACAGGGCTTCCTGGAATTTTTATGAATTTTATGAATACCATCCATAATTTTTAGACATCAGACCTGAGGAGACACTTCTAATTCAGCTATATTCCTGGAGCAGAGGTTTTCTCCTCACTGCTGAGATAAAACCTGGGAGATTATGCCTACTGTTTGGTCTTGTAGACACCCAGGTCTGCTGCTTGAGTCCCACTGGGCCTCACCCTGAGATTCTGAGACCTGGCTGTGTACCAAAGAGAGATCAATATTACACCTAACAAATTGATGGTTTCTTAATATAATCTAATATCTGATATATATTCAGATTTCCCTAATTGTCCTCAAAATGTCTTTTTACAGCTTGTGTATTTAAACCACTGTCCAACAAAGTCCACATATTACATTTGGTTTTTGTTATTCTTAAGCTTCCTATAATCTAGAATAGTCTCCAACAACCTTTTTTCTTCTTTTAATGCCACTAACTTGTTGAAGAAACTCAGTATGTCCTATAGAACGTCTCACCTTCTGGATTTGTCTCATGGTTTCCTTTGATGTCATTTCCCTTGTTTCCCTATTCGCTGCATTTCCTATAAACTGGCAGTTAGATCTAAAAGGTTGGTTAGACCCTAGCTAAATATTCTTTTTTAATAATTTTTTTTATTTATTCACTTGAGAGAGAGAGCACAAGCAGGGGGAAAGGCAGAAGGAGAGAGAAGTGGACTCCCCGCTGAGCTGGGAGCTGGACATGCGACTGAATGTAGGGCTCAATGAAGTCCTTGATCCCAGGACATGGAGATCATGACCTAAGACGAAGGCAGAGGCTTTACCATCTGAGCCACCCAGGTGCCCCCAGGCTAAACATTTTTGATAGGAATACTTTCTAGGTGATTCTGTGTCCTTCATACTGCATCACATCAGGTACACACACTATCTTTTGTCCCACTGATAGTGAGTTCATGATTGATCAGTGTGGGCAGATGATTACAGTCTGATCCTCCCATTACACAGTTGCGTCTTCCCCTATGACCAGTAAACTGATCTGTGGGATGATACTTTGGTTCTTCTATTAACTGCCACCATGTGCCATGTGAGTCCTGGAAGATTAAAGAAAGAATTATCTTTGCCTTTCTGGTTTGAATCAGTGGATTGAAACAAAATATGTTGTCTGATCACAATGGAGTGAAATTAGAAATTAATAATGACAAGTAAATTAGGAAATTCCCAACTATGTGAAAATTAAACTCCCAAATTTTAAATTAAACCAGATTATAAAAATTGGTTCTTGGCAAAAGAAGAAAAAGATTTCCTAACCCAGTGTTGTGGAGGTACTACCTCCCACAAACTTGCTTTTTTGTCCATGTTCCTGACTGAAGTCTGTGCCTTTAGTTCTGCAACTCAGAATCCAGGCAGCGGTCCAACATCTTCTCCCTCCCACTTCCTTAACCAATCCATCACCGTTCTCCAAATCTTATCTTCTAGAAGATGTCTCAGATTTGTTCACCTCTTCCGTGGTCCTGGCCTAGGCTGCCATCATCTCTCACCAGGATTCCTGTCAAGCTTCCTCACAAGCTTCCTCATGCTGCATCTCCCACATGTCCTTCACACTGCAAGCAGAGGAATCTTTCCCAACTCAGAGTTCATCGTGTTTACAATCCCTCAGTCTCTTTACATTTTAGGGTAAAGATCAAGATCAAGATCTTCAATGAGGGGCTCCTGGGTGGCTCAGTCAGTTAAGTGGCTGACTCCTGATTTTGACTCAGATCATGATCTCAGGGTCAGGAGATGGAGCCCTGCAGTGAGCCTCATGCTCAGTGGGGAGTCTGCTTGAGATTCTTTCCCTCGACTCCCCACCCCCATGCTCCGGCTTAGACTTGCATGTGCGTGCATGACTGTGGTCTCTCTCTCACTCTCACTCTCTAAAGTCAGTCCATTAATAAATCTTTAAAAAAAGAAAAAGACTTTCAGTGAGGCCTGTAGGCACCAACCCCCGACTCTTTTGCTACCTCCCCTACCTGCCTAGCTCCTATACCCTCTTGTTTTCCAGGCTACATCTACTTCAGCTGTGCTGACTGCTTCTCAAGTGCTCTGTGCTGCTTCCTGTTACAGGACCTTTGCACCTCCTGTTCCCACTGCCTAGAATGTTCTCGTCCAGCATCCCTGTTCAGCTAACTCCTACCTTTCACTCAGATCTCAAGCCCATTATTACTTCCTTGGAGAGGTTTTCTGTAATCCCCCAGATGAGGGCAGATTCTCTGGTAGTACATGCTCTCAGCAACGTGTGCCTTTCCTTTTTATCACAGTATGTCTTTACAGGGTTTTTTGTGATCAGTGGCTTAATGTGGATTAAATTGCCTTCACTAGATTGCTAACTCCCTAAAGGATGAGACCGTGCCTCTTTTGCTCACCATTGTCTCTCTTACACCTAGCACATACTAGGAGCTCAATATATATTTGACCATTCATAAGAATAGAACAAAACTAGGGGCACCTGGGTGGCTCAGTGGGTTAAAGCCTCTGCTTTCGGCTCAGGTCATGGTCCCAGGCTGCTGGGATCGAGCCTCACGTCGGGCTCTCTGCTTGGTGGGGAGCGGGCTTCCCCCTCTCTCTCTGCCTGCCTCTCTGCTACTTGTGATTTCTGTCTGTCAAATAAATAAATAAATAAATAATAAAAAAAAGAATAGAACAAAACTATATGTAGATGTTTACCACAATTTTATTTATGATAGAAAAAGAGGTATCAACATAAAGATTAAATAATAGAAAATTTACATAATGAAATATTGTAGCCATCAAAAATCATGTTTCTGAGTAATATTTAATGATATTGGAAAATACTCGTTACATCATGTTAGATTAAAAAGACATGACGAGGGGTACCTGGGTGGCTCAGTAGGTTAAGTGTCTGCCTTAGGCTCAGGTCATGATCCCAGGCTCCTGGTCAGGCTTCCTGCGCAGTGGGGAGCCTTCTTCTCCCTCTCCCTTTGCCCCTCCCCCTCACTCATTCTCTCTCAAATAGAATCTTTTTTTTAAAGATTTTATTTATTTTTGCGAGAGAGAGAGAGCACGCAGCATATGAAAGGAGGGTGGAGAGGGGAAGGGGTAGAGGGAGCAGCAGACTCCCTGCTCAGCAGGGAGCCAATTGCAGGACTCCATCCCAGGAGCCTGGGGTCATGACCTGAGCCCAAGGTAGATGCTTAATCCACTGAGCCACCCAGGTGCCCCTCAAATAAATAAAATCTTTAAAAAAAAAATAAAACCATGATGAATGTGGAGTAAGAGTCCTATTTATTGATACTTTTAAAAGTAGAATGACTCAAAAAAAATAATAAAATTAAAATAAAATAAAATAAAAGTAGAATGACTCAGTATAGTTTCAGTCCCTGCTTTTCAGTTAACATTGCATGAAAATATATATTATATATATGTAAAAGATATATATGCAGAGGAAAATGTTGAAAATAATATTATTGGTGGTTTATTTCAGCAGACAGGATTTCAGGGGAATTTATTTTTTTAGACTGTATTTTCCAAATATTTTTCAATAAACACATATGTTTTTATAATTAGGAGGCAGCTATAATCAAGAATATAGACTCTACTATTAGCTAGACCTGAGTTGCAGCCCCAGCTCTACCCCTGCCACTTAGACATTGAGTGACCTGGGCAAGGTACTTAACTTCCCCTCAGAGGAGTACCTACCCACAAGGTTGCTGCAGGAGGCAAATGATACAAAACTTACAAATCACTTGGTACAATTTCTGCCACATCAATAAATAGCAGTTCTTGTTATAGATTTTGATCTGTTAAAATGTTACTTTTAAAATTTAAAAACAACCCACCCTTTCCTTGGAAAAGAGAAAATGAAAACCAAGGGGGTGGTTCAGTGCCTGCCTTCGGCTCAGGTCATGATCCTGAGACCTGGGAATCAAGCCGCACATCAGTCTGTCTCTCCCTCTGCCTTCCACTCTGTGTGCTTGTGCTCTCTCTCTGTCAAATAGATAAATAAAATCTTAAAAAAAAAAAAAATGAAAACCAAAACCCACAAGTACTTTCAATTATATTTTTAAAAGGAAAAGAATGAACATTGAGAACGAGAAGGACTGCGGGACCCGGAGGATCAGCAGTAGGAAGCCCGATCACTGAAATTCAGGAAATTAAGTCCTGAGTCACTTTCTGAAAAGCAAAAACAAAACCCTTATGTTACCAGCTTAAAGAGAGGTGAGAAAGCCAGCTTGGAGTGGATTCATCTACTGACGTCCAGCTGCTGCCACAGAGGCCCTCAGCGCTGTTAATACTGTGCTCTCAAGCAGGCAAGAACTCAGCCAGACCGTTTGTCAGCAACATGGCGATGTCAACAATATCGCAGCCAGCTCTGGGAGCCGGATAACCCCCAATTCGAAGGATACAGACTTACACGACCTCCAGCTTCTCCACAGCAAAGGCAGTTTGGCTCCACAACCAGGTGGGTCATATGTAAGCTATCCAAAATTTGTGCCCCGTGTTCCAGTCAGGGCAGTGTGGAGTCAGAGAGACCAATTTTATAACAAGGGTTAGGTTTTCTGTGTGGAAAGAGCTGGTTTGAATCTCAGCTCCCACGCTTTCCCAGTTTTATGACCTGGGGCTAAAACTTCATCACTCTTGAGCTTTGTTTTCTCCCCTGTGGCTGGGAATGATAATTCCTACCTCACTAGGAGGCTGTGCAGAAGGAGGGACATGATGCTTGCGAAAGCTTAGGACAGAGCTCGACAACTGGCAGGAGCCATGTGTTACTTCCCACCTCCAGTGGTGACCCAGTGCGTGGGGCAGGACCAAGGGCACCATGCCTGAATTTGACCACAGGGAGACATGCGGCCCAATTTCTTCCCGGGGCACATGCCCAGCCAACCGGGCTTGCTGCCAAGTGGTGGAGGCCTTCAGGGAGGGGACTAACGCAACCCCCGCCTTCAGGAAGCAACATTCCTAAGCAGCCCTTCCATCCATTAGAACAGTTCAAACTGTTATTAGTTTTAAATAGACAATGATCACATCTGTTTTCTTGAATGATTATACCTTCAAAATTTCTAAATACAAATTTAAACCACGATAACCCTTACATACGCACACACAGAGTCCTTGAATCAGAAATGTGATTTTTCATTACCAGTCACAGCGTTTCCCCAACTTTTCTGTTTGTTTGGGTTTTTTTTCAAAGATTATTTATTTATTTATTTGACACAGAGAGAGATCACAAGTAGGCAGAGAGGCAGGAAGAGATAGAGGAAGGGAAGCAGGCTCCCCGCTGAGCGGAGTGCCTGATGTGGGGCTCAATCCCAGGACCCTGAGACCACAATCTGAGCTGAAGGCAGAGGCTTAACCCACTGAGCCATCCAGGCACCCCTCCCCAACTTTTTCTTTTGAAAAATTTCAAACGTACAGAAGAGTTATAAGTAGTACAATGAATACCATGTGCTGTTCCGTTAGAGGTATCAGCAGAATGTCACTGCATTTGTTTTCTCTCGTTCTGCTTTTAAGCCTCAACTTTTTGGTAAACAATTGAAGAGTTAATTATAGATGCTGTGACACTTCATCCCCCAAAACGTGAGTTTTTCCTAAGAAGTGTATTTCCTAAGAAGAAGGACATTCCTCGTCCATAACCACATAATTACTATCTCATTCAGGAAACTTAACCTAAATGAATTAGTATTATCTCATACACAGTCCATATTCAAATATTCCCAGTTATCCCTATAATACCCTCCACAGATTTCAAAAAGATCTAGACTTCAAAAAGAAAAAAGGAAAGAAACCACACATTGCATTTAATTGTCATGTCTCATCCTATTCTGAAATTTAGCACTTCCCCCTTTGGTGCTAAAGCTGTTTTTTTCCTCTTAACTTTTATTTACTTAATGGGTCTCATTACTAAATGTGGGCCCTAGCAATTTTTCATCTTCCTTTTTGATCCAAGTACTTTTTTTAAAAAGTGGCTTGTACTGAAAATAATCCCAATCTTTTTCAGTTCTTAACTTCTTCAGTCCTTCGCATATTGAAATGGAATAACAAATGTTAACAGCATCTACATAATGACAGGTCTGAGGAGGAAAGGGATGGGCCATTCAACTTGGGGCATGTTCAAGTCAAAATCATGACAGAACTTTCAGGTGACAAGCCCAATAGGTTGTGATTGGAGATGGGAACCTGATCCTCTTCCTAGGTAAGGTAAAGAAAGTCACTTACAGAGAAGTGAAAGGGGAAGCCACAGAATGGGTGACTTCCCCAGCAGAAGGACTATTCTTGAGGAGGCTGGTGTGAAACTCAGGAGACTTCCAGGCCAGAGGCAAAGCAGCTGGGTATACTGGACACCCAGCAGAACCAGGGGGCTGGGAGCAGAGGTAATGAGGAAGAAACAACAAATCCCACCCTTGAGCTGCTTATAGTTTTTAATTCAAGGTGCAAATTAATTCTCAAAACCAGGCCGGGAGAGGGGCTGGAGGACTCAGAGCTATGCCAGCTGGAGTCAGACTAGGTAACCTTCTGGAGGAACAGGGTGGAGGTTAGCCTAGATGTGCAAAGACTCAGATCTCCTGGGGCAAAACCCCCCTAGGTAAGGAAACCAGAAAAAGAACCAAGAATAATCACCAAGGGGGCACCTGGGTGGCTCAGTGGGTTGAAGCCTCTGCCTTCAGCTGAGGTCATGGTCTCAGGGTCCTGGGATCGAGCCCCACATCAGGCTTTCTGCTCAGCAGGGAGCCTGCTTCCCCCTCTCTCTCTGCCTGCCTCTCTGCCTACTTGTGATCTCTGTCTGTCAAATAAATAAATAAAATCTTTAAAAAAAAAATCATCAAGAAGGGAAGTTGCAGAGGAGACCGGGAAGGGACAAGCTGGGGGACAAAAGCCAATTCAGTTGGGATGGCCAGAGAACAAATGGAAAGAATCTGTGTCCTTGACAACATTGAGACACCAAATCAACTCCAAAGCCACCCCACCTCTGAACTTCTGGTTCTGTAAAATAATACATTTCCGTGTTATTAAAAAATAAGAGTTAACCTAAATCGATGGATTAAGAAACTCCCCCAAAAGAGCATATTTACCAAAAAGTCTTAAGAACCAAGAGAATGAGGTAAAAATATCAAATAGGTGAACAGAACATAGTCACAATGACTGCAGCAAATCTTCTTGGCTTATGAAATCTATCTTATACATATGATTACATTAAAATTTATGAAGAACAAAACTGTTAGGCAATAATTCGGTTTTTTAAAATTTTTTTTAAAGATTTTATTTATTTATAAGACAGACAGAGATCACAAGTAGGCAGAAAGGCAGGCAGAGAGAGGGCGGGGAGTGGGGAGGGGAAGCAGGCTCCCTGCTGAAGAAGAGAGCCCGATGTGGGACTCGATCCCAGGACTCTGGGATCCTGACCTGAGCCGAAGGCAGAGGCTTTAACCCACTGTGCCACCCAGGTGCCCCGTTTTTTTAAAATTTTTACTTATTTTTTAAAAAGATTTCTATATTTAAGTAATCTCTACACCCAATGTGGGGTTCAAACTCACAATCCTGAGATCAAGAGTCCCATGCTCCACCGACTGAGCCAGCCAGGTACCCCTTGGTGATTTTTCTTTCAAAGATTTTATTTATTTATTTGAGAGAGAAAGTTCGAGAGAACACAAGCAGGGGGAGCTGCCGAAGGAAAGGGAGAAGCAGACTCCCCACTGAGCAGGGAGCCCAATGCAGGGCTCCATCCCATGTCCCTGAGATCATGACCTGAGCTAAAGGCAGACACACTCAACCAGCTGAGCCACCTGGGCGCCTCCCCTCAGTGATTTCTAAAGGACCAGAGAGAAAAGTCCAGCAAAAAGAGACTCTGCTATATAGGCCCTCAATTTCTTAAGACAAAACATATGAATAAGGGCGCCTGGGTGGCTCAGTGGGTTAAAGCCTCTGCCTTCCGCTCAGGTCATGGTCTCAGGGTCCTGGGATCGAGCCCCACATCGGGCTCTCTGCTCAGCGGGAAGCCTGCTTCCTCATCTCTCTCTCTCTGCCTGCCTCTCTGCCTACTTGTGATCTCTGTCAAATAAATAAATAAAATCTTTTAAAAAAAACATATGAATATATATGTATATACATGATACATAAATGTGTTGTGTATACACCCACATATATGTGCATACACTCACATATACACACACATCTGCATGTAATACGTTATGTATGCACATACGCACGAAATTTGCCCTATGCAGGAGGCGCTGATGAATACATAAACAGTTCTGATTATTCAGGTGGTGCCAGGGAATACCGACCGCTGGAGGTTGAAAAGAAGTTTAGGGTGCTCTCGCCACCCAAGGAGGGGATTTTTGCCAGAATAACTAGAATAAATAGAGCTTTCGTAATGCTCCAGTTTTAATAAGGTTTCAAAAGCAGTGTGAGTAACGGAGGGGCAAGTGTGCTCTTCCCATGGTCATGCTTCTCGGCGGTAAACTCTTCTCAGCAGATCCTGAATCATCGGGGGGAGGGCGGGGAGATTAATAAGCCCTTTTCCTGTCTAACAATTAACCCCAGAGTACTTCAATGTACTGGTGCGGGTTTTACTTCAGAGCTGGTTACAGGACCGTGAATGAATTTAACAGGCTCTAGATTACAAATTTAACCGTAAAATTTTCAAATTTATTTCCTTCAGTGAATTATAAAGATAGTCCGGGGGCTCCTGGGTGGTCAGTGGATTAAAGCCTCTGCCTTCGGCTCAGGTCATGATCCCAGGGTCTGGGATCAAGCTCCGCATCAGGCTCTCTGCTCAGCAGGGAGTCTGCTTCCCACCCTCCCCTCTCTGCCTGCCTATCTGCCTACTTGTGATCTCTATCAAATAAATAAATAAAATCTTTAAAAATATATATGAAGATAGTCTGTGCTGGAGTTACAGAGAAGAAAGGCGGTGCATATTTTCACCCCTCTCACCCTCAAATCAACGGCACCACCATTTAAATGAGACAGCAGTAGTTGATTTAGAGACTAGTAGTATTGACTAGCTCTTTCCTGCTCTCCAAACCCTCTAACCTCCGGGGGTGGTGCTTCTCGGGACTCAAACAGCTGCACATTTCCAACATAGTATTCCCTACATGGTGTCAAATGACAGGGGAGGAAGTTTTGGTGACTGGATGATTTATTCACTTAGTCATCGTTCCATCAGGAGAAACAATAAGAGGCTTTTGTTTGTGTTTCTGTGTGTAGGGTGTGAGGGTGAAGAGAAGAAAATAGCCATATAATGAAATCTTGGTCCTCTTTTTTCCTCTCTCAAAAGAGGTCTTTATCTTCAAATTACTATACATATATCATAAATATATCATTAAAAAAAAAAACCCACACTGTGGTTGTTCCTACATTGTTTCTTCATATTTTCCTGGAAAGTTTCTTTTTTTCTTTTTTATTAAAAAAAAAAAAGGAATATATGAATATGTTTTCATCATAAAACATTCAAACATTACAAAAGCATACAGAGTGAAAAACAAAGGTCTCCCTTCATTGCCCTCACCCAGTACTCCTCTCCCACCATTCAGCCCTTACAAAAAAGTTCTTTTTTTTCTTTCTTTTTTTTTTTAAACCTCGATTACCACAGTTTAGGGCACTTTCGTAACAACAGATGGCACATTGTAAGCAACAGGCAAATTCCAAAATACAAGCAATCAGAAATCACTGAACATGAACCCCACTGTAGAACACATTCCCAGAAAGGGCCAGGACAAGTCATGGCAGAGTGACTCAGTACAGATCAGGGATCCCCGGAAAAACAGGCACACGGAACCAGGAACATCTGGGTGTGCTTCTGGATGTCCTTGAACTAGCTTGATGTCCTTGAGCAAGGACATTTTGTTTCCCCAGGTAGGCAGTAGGAGCATGAAATCAGATTGTGGGTAAGTGCCTGATGAGTGCTAAGTTTTTGGCGTCTATTAGTTTTCCTCTCACTTCCAGAGGAATTTCTAGAGCACACATTAGTTTATTTCTGTTTAAGTTCTAGTTATGTCTGCATGTTTGTGGGGAAAATTATAATCCTATTTTGTACACTGTTCAGAAAAGTTGAAAAAGAGCATGCTTTGCTCACCTGCCAAGCTGCTCAAAGCTCATTGGTGTTTTTATTTAGAGGCTGATGTAGAAATAGATCTGCATTGTATTTGGGTTCAGGCAATGTATGTGGATTCAGGCAAGAGCATCCAGGATCAAGGAATCCTGATAATCATGTGTATGTTATCTCCTGGAATCCTGTATCATTAAGCGACTGATTCAGAGAAGTTGAGTAATGGGGCAACGCTGATGCAAGAACACTGGATTACTTTTAAGTTATTCGTGTAACATGAACATGGCTTTTTGGGAGTTCAGAAGTTTTGGGTTTTGTCACCAAGAAAACTGCTCCGCAATCATCCAAGAGGCAAGCTCATAATAAGGTGAAGAAAAGATGAAGGCTTCTGGACGGATCCACGAGCGTTTTCTGCAGTCTATGAAGCCTGGAGTGCCCTCTACTGGTTACCTTCCAGAGAGCCTGGCAGCTAATGGTTTCACGGAGGAGTCCAAGTTTTTGAAACACCATACATATAACACGTTCTCTCTGTAACTTCTCTACTGAGTAACTTTTTTCTGAAGGCTTATCCTCTGAAAGAGAGAGCAATAGCTTTTTTGGGGGGTGGAAACCAACTTGATTCCTTAATCATTAGTGTGTCTGAGATGCCATTTAAAAGTGATCAGTTATCTGCTATATCCTAATTTTTTTTAAGATTTTACTTATTTATTCATGAGCGAAAGAGAGAGGGGCAGAGGCAGAGGGCGAAGCAGGCTCCCCGCTGAGCAGGAGCCCATTGAGGGACTCGATCCCCAGATTCTGGGATCATGACGTGGGCCGAAGGCAGATGCTTAACCATCTGAGCCACCCAGGGACCGATTCTAATTTCTAAAATAATCAGCATGTTGGGAGAAAAACTAAATGTAATAAAGTGACCCCAAAATATTTAACTGGATTTTACATTTTAAAAAATATCTTTTGTTGTAAGGTACATAGTTTCTAATGTACACTAGTCTCTCCATACTAGTTTTTCAACTTCCTGTGAACGTGTAATTATTGTAAGATAAGAAGTTGAAAAAAAATCTAGTGACTACTTTGCAGCTTTAAATCATTGAAATCTTTCTTTGAACTTGTTGAACCCTAAAAGAAAGAAAATGCCAACGACAGATAGAAAAATGTGCGTTTGAGACTTGTATTCTCTGCTATTTTTCCTTCCCTGCTTTGGCCAGTAGCCAGTAGCCCTTCCTGATGTCTTGAAGGACCTGCAAGTGTCCACCAAGAACAGGTATGCCCACACTCATTGGCCATCACAGCTAACTGGACTTCTAATATGAACTAGCTCACTGCTTTTCACACGTGTGTTTAAAAGCAGAACCCTTATCTTCTAGTGCAGCGTAACCCAGAATTCATCTACTTCTCATTCATCACGTGTTCATTTGTTCCCGTTACTGAGCACCTATTCTCTGCCCATGCTCTGTCGACATGTCATGAGTATGTGCCGCTTCTATCAGATAGGGGTTCCAAATAGAACTGCATTCCTTTTTAACACTAAAGCTAAACAACTCTACCACACACACACACACACACATATCAATCCCAGGAACATGTCTGGTTTTGCTTCCCCAGAATTCTCTGTAAAATCCATAAACTCCAGGGGGCAGGCTCGGGCTGGGACCCAGTCTTCCTTTTGCTTGCCTACTGGTCTCTGCTGGGAGTGTGGAGACTCAGATTTGGACTAGTTCGATCGCCCCCAGCATTGCCCTGGATTGCCCCCCAAACACACACAGACAGCTGCAATGAGTCCTAGAAGAGGGAAGGAGGATGTCCTTCCCCGCCCAGCTTAATGCACACAAAGGGCAGATATCCCAAACTGCTCTTTAAACACACACACACACACACACAAACACACACACATGGCCAAAAGCGCACCTTTCCCTAGAGGACTGGTATCTAGAATACCCAGTCTTGCATCCATGACCTCCGGAGTCTCTAAAATCAAGTAGCCTGTCTTTGATTTGGAACCGTCAGTCACATCCTTGGTTACTTCATTCCACGTAAAGCAGACAACAGAGCTGCCTTGGCTGAAGCAGGGGTGGGGCTCTGTCTCTTTCCTCCTGTCCTTTCTGTGTATCTCTCCCCTCCCAGGTTGGTGGGCCTTGAAGTACCGCTTGGAACTGTGACGTTTTGTGAAATACAGATTGAAAGCCACTGATCTAGGAGCGCCTGGCCGGCTCAGTTGGAAGAGCAGGCTACTTGATCTCAGGGTTGTGAGTTCAAGCCCCACATTGGGTGTAGAGAGTACTTAGAAATAAAACCTTAAAAAGAAACAAAGAAGGTCACTAATCTATTTTAAAACTCTTATTTTACAGATGAGAAAAATGAGACCTAAAGTATTGTAAACTGTTGATCTGGAACTCAAGCTAAGATCTGATTTCACACCCCTTGCTCTTTTGGTTGTATTATATTGTTGTTGTTTTTTTTTTTATCTCTATGAAGATTTATTTGTTTTATGTCTCATTCCCTCCAAGAACAATCTTAGGTAGTTATACCTTGAAAAGAAATCTCATAAGCTAATTTATAATTGGATGTTTATGGCCAATAATATCTTGGTAAATTGCTTCTTCAAGCCTGGGTGGCTCAGTGGGTTACGCGTCTGCCTTCAGCTCAGATCATGATCCTGGGGTTCTGGGATCAAGCCCCTCATCAGGCTCCCTGCTCAGTGGTGAGTCTGTTTCTCCCTCTCCCTCTGCTCTTCCCCCGTTCGTGCTATCTCTCTCTCAAATAAATAAAATTTTTTCTAAAAAAAATGTATCTAAGCCAGGAGGAAGCAGCACCCTCAAATGAGGATAATTCAAAGCAGTTTAATAAAGGTACAATTTACACAAGTGTGTGCAGTGTGTAGGGAGACCACCAGGGATAACCGTATCAGGGCTAGTCCCACCTCTTGGCCAGGGAGGGAGCACACTCTCCAGAGAGATTTGGAGCCTGTCAGAAGAGGAGTGTGACCTTTGGTCAAGGGACCTAGGCAGCATAAGGTGACCTTCCAGGGATGAAGGTGGATAATTATAACACCACCTTCACTGTCTTCTCTTCCCCTAATCTCTGCTGGAAATCTTCATTGGCTGAACCCAACTGGAAGTCAAAGACATTCAACAAACCATATGGGCCAGTCATTCTACAGAGCATGGTGAAGAACTGTGAAAAGTAAATCTGGAGAGCAAATGGTAACCTTTCTACAAAATTATACAATTCAGCAAGTAGTCAGAGCTGGGTATTACACCAAGATTCTAGAAGGGAAATACACACACACACACACACACACACACACACACACACACACAGAAACCATTTGAGTCCCTACCTTTCTTGCCATAGCCCATCAGTCACTTAATGGAGTCAGTCCTATCTTCTATAAACACTTCTTTATTTTTTAAAGATTTTTATTTATTTGAGAGAGAAATCACAAGCAGGGGTAAGTAGGGGGAGAAGTAGACCCCGGCTGAGCAGGGAGCCCAAAGCAAGACTCCTTCCCAGGACCCTGGGAACATGACCTGAGCCAAAGGCAGACGCTTAACTGACTGAGCCACCCAGGCACCCCTTATAGACACCTTTTGATCCATTTCTCTAAACTCTAGCTTGTTTGCCACTTGTTTGCCACTCACTTAGTTTTGGT
This sequence comes from Enhydra lutris kenyoni, assembly GCF_002288905.1. Classification (NCBI taxonomy): domain Eukaryota; kingdom Metazoa; phylum Chordata; class Mammalia; order Carnivora; family Mustelidae; genus Enhydra; species Enhydra lutris. The sequence goes on along the minus strand of NW_019154088.1, from coordinate 33,303,597 downwards.
CCCTACCACATCAAACCTGGATGTACGATAGCTTCCTGACTAGTGCCCTGCCTTTAGTTTCCCAACTTCCACACCACAGATGGCATCATTTCTAAGATGCAAGTCTGACTATGTACTTCACTTACTACCCTTCAATGACTTGACATCACCTCAATGCATTCTGGATCAGTAACAATTTATCTTAAAATGTAGTGCCTTAAAGCAACAATAATCATGTTTTCTCTCTCACTGTTTTTCTGAGTCAGGAATTTGGAAAGGGCTTGGCCAGGAAGTTCTTCCTTGGAGTCTTTTGTGAGGACGGAACCAGATTTTGGCCAGGCCCACAGTTATCACAGGCAAGGATCCCTGGGGGCCATCCTGGAGCCTGGCTATGACACATACCTGGATAACGTCTAATCCTAAGGTTTCCTACAGGACCATTCACTCTTATCATCAGGAACAAGGACCTGCCATGTCCCAGCACATCTCGAGTTTGCTATTTTAGAAGTAAAATATTTCTTTTTTTTTTTTAAAGATTTTATTTATTTATTTGAGAAAGAGACAATGAGAGAGAGCATGAGCAAGGAGAAGGTCAGAGGGAGAAGCAGACTCCCCATGGAGCTGGGAGCCCGATGCGGGACTCGATCCGGGAACTCCGGGATCATGACCTGAGCCGAAGGCAGTCGTCCAACCAACTGAGCCACCCAGGCGTCCCAGAAGTAAAATATTTCTTAATTGATTAATTTACTCCTCAGTCCCAGGAATTAGAGGTAAGATGTATACTCTAGTTGATTCATTTATTTTAATGATTTTGGGGAAACCATGTTAGTGCCACTTTAAAAGAAAGCATTCTTGGAACACCTGGCCAGTGGACAATGCAACTCTTGATCTCAGTGTTCTGAGTTTGAACCCTACATTGGGCAAGGAGATTACTTCAAAAAAACCAAAAGTTTAATTAATTAATTTAGTTAGTTAGTTAGTTAGTTAGTTAAAGATTTTATTTATTTATTTGACAGAGAGAGATCACAAGTAGGCAGAGAGAGATGGGAGAGAAGCAGGCTCCCTGCTGAGCAGAGAGCCTGATGCGGGACTCGATTCCAGGACCCTGAGATCATGACCTGGGCCGAAGGCAGAGGCCCAACCCACTGAGCCACCCAGGCACCCCCAAAAGTTTAATTTAAAATATAAAGCATTCTTTGATTAGTATTATTGACAAATGCAAAATTATCTCTGAGTCATGTATATAAAACAATACATTAAACTAAATAAGCATATAAGAGCAACATAACATATTTAGTTTAATTCATTTAATATAATTGATAATTTAGATATAACATCATCAGGGGTGCCTGGGTGGCTCAGTCCATTAAGCATCTGCCCTCGGCTTGGGTCATGCATGATCTCAGGGTCCTAGGATCGAGCCCCATGTCGGGATCCCTGCTCACTAGGGAGCCTGATTCTCCCTCTCACTGTGCTGCTCACCCTGCTTGTGTGTGCCCTCTCTGATAAATAAATAAATAAATCTAAATAAATAAATAAAACATAATTAGCATTTATTAACAAAATTTTGTTAATAAAATTGAATTTACTAAATATTTTTCCTCTGCTCTCTTTTCCTAAGACAAGATAATCCCAACATTCTTCTTTATTTCCTCCTATAGCAGCTCCCAGTCAAATTCTTGGTACAAAGTAAAAGGCCATTAAATATTTGTTGAGTTAGATTGAATAATACAAGAGTAAATAATCCCCAGCATTTCCTTTGTTGTTCCTTCTGAATTTCTTCAGAGCAGTGGACACTCTTGTGTTCTAGGCACTATGCTAACAAAGAACAATGAAAAAAAGAGACAAACCAAAAAGCAAACCCTTAACTACAGAGAACAAACTGATGATTACCAGAAGGGAGGTAGGTGGGAGGGATGGATGAAATAGGTCAAGGGGATTAAGAGTGCACCCATTATAACGAGCAGTGAGTGATGCACAGAGTTGTTGAATCACTATATTGTACACTTGAAGCTAAGATAACACAGTGTGATAACTACACTGGTATTTTTAAAAGGAATTTTTAGTTAAAGCCACGCCATCAAAGCAAATAATCGTGATATGTTCAAATAAATAAAAATTTTAAAAAAATAAATTTTGAAATGAGGATGTAGGTTATTGTTGATGTGAACGTTTTATACACTGCCTTTTTTGTTTCCCTCCTATGCTGTCAGTATATCCTAGAATTGCAGAAATACATTATGTCAAAGATGTGGCCCACGTCTCTTGCTTCCCTGTGGTTTGTCCAAGAATGTGATGACTATGACAATTACATATGCTTTGTAAAGCTAGACTGACATCCTGTTGTCTTCCAGGAACTTCCCAGCTTTCTGCCACATATATACATTTGCAAAATGCATCTGCAGATTAAGCATTTTCAATCTTGAGAGCATTATGCACTTTAGAGTAAGGAGAGGGGAAAAGCACTTTAGAGACTCTGGTTTCTATTCTGTAGTAAACATGGGTATAATATGCAATCTCTTACATGTTAAAGAAAGGACCGTTGATTTTCCTGGAAAAACATTTTTCTCTTCATATAATAACTTAAGCATATTTACTTATTTACTTCAGGGCTGTTAGTCATTATTTCATCATTATCACCATCATTATGATGTATGTATAGTGAGGGGGAAAAATATTAACACCCCATTGTTCCTTCCTGAGTTAAAGCTTTTATAGTTTAGGAGCACTTTTTTTTCTTTATTTTTTTCAAGTTTTTATTTAAATTCCAGTCAGGTAAGGGGCGCCTGGGTGGCTCAGCTGGTTAAGCAACTGACTCTTGATTTTGGCTCAGGTTATGATTTCAGGGCTGTGGGATTGAGCCCTGCACCCAAGTTGGGCTCCACACTGAGCAGGGAGTCTGCTTGAGATTCTCTTTCTCCCTCTGCCCCTCTCACTCATGCTCCCTCTCTCTCTCTCTTTCTCAAATAAATAAATCTTTAAATTACAGTTAGTTAACATACAGTGTAGTATTAGATTTGGGTATAAAATTAAATGGTTCATCGCTTAAATAGAACACCCAGTGCTCATCACAAGTGATACCCATACCTTCTTCATAACCATCACCCATTTAGCCCATCCCCCTACCAACTTCCCCTCCAGCCGCCCTCAGTTTGTTCTCTATAGCTAAGAGTCTGTTTTATGGTTTGCCTCTCTTCTTTTCCCCCTATGTTCATCTGTTTTGTTTCTTAAATTCCACATACGAGTGAAATCATATGGTGTTTGTCTTTCTCTGACTGACTGATTTCGCTTAACATAATACACTCTAGCTCCATCCACATTGTCACAATTGGCAAGATTTCATTCTTTTTTATAGCTGAGTAGTATCCTCTTGTGTATATATACCACATCTTCTTTATCTACTCATCAGTCATCAGACATTTGGGCTCTTTCCAGAATTTGGCTATTATGGATAATACTGCTATAAACATCAGGGGCATGTATCTCTTTGAATCAGTATTTTTATATCCTTTGGGTAAATACCTAGTAGTGCAATTGCTGAATTGTAACGTTGTTCTGTTTTTAACTTTTTGAAGAACCTAGGAGTACATTTTTTAATTAATTATGAAGATGAGACTTTGGGGAATAACTTGGATGGCTTCGAGCCAGTAAAGGAAGAGCTAAAGTGCTCTATAAGAAATGAACAAGAGGGGCGCCTGGGTGGCTCAGTTGGTTGAGCCTCTGCCTTTGGCTTGGGTCATGATCCCGGGGCAGTGGGATCAAGCACACGCATTGGGATCCCAGCTCAGCGGGGAGTCTGCCTCTCCCTCTCCCTCGGGCCCTCCCCACCGCTTGTGCACTCTCTCTCAGTCTCTCTCACTCTCTGTTAAATAAATAAGTAAAATCTTTAAAAAGAAAAAAATTAACAAGGGGCACCTGAGTGGCTTAGTTGGTTAAGCATCTGCCTTCTGCTCAGGTCATGATCCCAGAGTCCTGGGATCAAGCCCCATGTTGGCTCCCAGGTCAGTGGGGAGTCTGCTTCTCCCTCTCCCTCTGCAGTCCCCCTGCTTGTTCTCTCTCTCTGTGTAAAATAAATAAAATCTTTAAAAGAAAAAAAGAAAGAAAGGAACAAATGAACGAACAAGGATTTGGGGGTTAAGGACAAATAAGTTAGGGAGGGATGAAGGCTAAGCAAGATGAGGGGGCGCTGGGGCTGAAATATGGCCCACTTTCTGCTGTCAAGCTGTGAATTGCGAGGCCTGCTAAAGGAGAGCTGCTTTTTTCTAAATGTGCACAAAGATGTCACATGGGTCAGCAGTGACCCCAAGAGGGATCCAGCATAATGCCAGGAGACTGCAGCTTGAAAGGAAGAGATACAGAGTGATTTCTTCATAAGAAAGAATGGACCAGGAATTTTTAAGTTCAGAAATGTTAAAATCCAATTTAGGTCATTCTGCCCTAAATATCATCTCCTCCATGCCTCTCTTCCTTTGATAATATCTGCTCACGTACGTTACAGTTGAGTAGTGCTTCAGAGAGAAGAGATTGAGGCAGTCTTCAGTGAGGGGGTGATGTGAGGAAAAGAAAGAAGCAACACTGAGTCCAGGGCCTGTAATGTGGCTGGAAAGACTTCAACCAGAGGACACCAAGAGGAGACTAAGCTCCAGAGAATCCTCAGGGACATTGGGGATGAGTATTTGAACCAACTGCTATTTGAATTTCAAGCCTATGCAGCTGACATTTATGTTATGCATACATAAATATCACCTAAGATCATTTGAGTTTTCAACAAATGGTACTGGAACAACTAGACATCTGCATGCCAAAAAAAAAAAAAAATCAATCTAGACATAGACCTTACACCCTTCACAAAAAAATCACTCAAAATGGATCACAGACCTACATGTAATATACAAAACTATAATACCCCTAGGAGGTAACATATGAGAAAATCCAAGTGACCCTGAATTTACTGATGACTTTCTAGATACAACACCAAAGGCACAATCCATGAAAGAAAAAACCGATAAGCTGGACATTATTAAATTTAAAGTTTTCTGCTCTGTGAAATATACTGTTAAGAAAATGAAAAGATAAGGGGCGCCTGGGTGGCTCATTGGGTTGAAGCCTCTGCCTTCAGCTCAGGTCATGATCCCAGGGTCCTGGGATGGAGCCCCACATCGGGCTCTCTGCTCAGCAGGGAGCCTGCTTCCTCCTCTCTCCCTGCCTGCCTCTCTGACTACTTGTGCTCTCTGTCTGTCAAATAAATAAATAAAATCTTTTTTAAAAAAAATGAAAATGAAAAGATAAGCCCCAGACTAAGAAAAACTATTTGGAAAAGACATTTCTCTGAAAAAAAAAAAAAAACACCTGTTATCCAAAATATATAAAGAACACTTAACACTCAACAATAAGAAACAGACAACCTGATCAAAAAAGGAGCCAAGATCTTAACAGATACCTCACCAAAGAGGTATACAGAACACATATTCTGTATACCTCTTCTGGTATATTCTGTATATATTCTGTATGCTCCACATCATATGTGTTATGTATGCTCCACATCATATGTCATCAGGGAAATGCAAATTAAAAGCAACAATGAGATATTCTGGATGGCCAAAATCCAGAACATCCCCAATACCAAATGGTGATGAGGATATGGAGCAAAAGGAACTCCCATTCATTGCTGATGGGAATGCAACTGTAGAATACAGTTGGGCAGTTTTTCACAAAACTAAAAACACTCTTGCCATACGATTCAGCAATAATACCCCTTGATATTTACCCAAAGGAGGTGAAAGTTATGGATCCACCAAAACCTACACACAGATATTTATTGTAGTTTGTTTATACTTGCCCAAACCTGGAAGTGACCGAAACATCCTGCCGTGGGTGAAAGGATGAACTATGAGACATCTAGACAATGGAGTATCAGGCCATGAAAAGACATGGAGGAAGCTTAAGTGTATTTTACTAAATGAAAGAAGCCAATCTTAAAAGGTACAGACCTGGGGTGGGTGGGTGGCTCAGTCGGTTAATTGTCTGCCTTCAGCTCAGGTCATGATCCCAGGGTCCTGGGATGGAGCCCCACATCAGGCTCTCTGCTCAGTGGGGAGTCTGCTTCTCCCTCTACCCCTCAACCCCCCCCCCCATCATGTTCTGTCTCTCTCTCAAATAAAAAGAAAAGAAAAGGAAAAGAAAGGTACTGTATGATTCCACCTCTATGACATTCTGGAAAAGCCAGAACTATGGCGACAGTAAAAAGATCAGTGGTTGCCAGGGGTTGGGGATGAGGGAATTGATGAAGAGGTGGAGCACACAGGATTTTTAGGGCAGTGAAACTACTCTATGATACCATAGTGATAGATACTTGTCACTACATATTTGTCCAAACCCACAGCATGTACAACACAAAAAGTGAACCGTACTGTACACTGTGGACCCTGTGTGATAACATTCACCAGTTGTACCTAATGTCCCACTCAGGTGGGGGATGTTGAGAATGTGAGAGGCTACGCATGTGGGGGGGGGCAGGAAGTATGTGGGAAATCTCTAAGTTCCACTCAACTTTGTTATAAACCTAAAACTGCTCTAAAAAGCAGTCTACTTTAAAAAACAAAACAAAACAAAACCACTGGAGGAAATGAGATCTGAGAAGCTAACAAACTTGTTCTGGGAAAAACAGCCCATCTGTGATTGAAGTATGGCTCCTGCAACTTCTGCTTTCTGCCATGAGGAAATAAGAGGAACCGAATTCGCTGCCTGCCTTAAACATTTTTTTAAACTGGGCAAAATATTTGAAACAACGGTTTCAGACATTGGATGAGAGGCAGTAGAGAACAGTAATCTCTGAAGGGAAATAAAAAGATGAGGCCTATGGTCTCTCTGGCTTCCTGCCGGGGATGTTTCCAGGCAGTGGCACAGAGAGGCGGAAGCTAGGTCACGCCCTGCAGGCTCCCCGAGTGAAGGAGACAGAGTTGAGAATTTGTGAAGACTCAGGTGGCTGGAATTCTCAGGGTAGAGCACCAGAGAGCCCAGCTGCAAAGAAAGAGAGAGTGAGCTCCAAAGATCTGAACAGGGTTCCCATCAAGTCTTCATGTGTGAGGAAACTACTATTATATTCCAGTTTGGGAGCTCAGAAGTGAAAAAGAGTCTCATGGGGCTAAAATAAAGGTGTCAGCAGGGCTGAATTCCTTCTGATGGCTCTAGGGGAAAATCTGCTTGCTTGTCTTTCCCCCCCCAACAGCTGCCTGCATCTTTTGTCTCAGGGCCCCCTTCCAGCCATATTGCCCCTCTCTCACACTGTCACCTCTCTGGGTCTCCTCTTCTGCTTCTGTCTTTCATTTACAAGAAGCCTTGTGATTGATTACACTGGGCCCACCTCATATAATTCAGGATCATCACCGCCTCTCAAGGCCAGCTGATTAACAAACTTAATTTCATCTGCAAATTTAACTCCCCTTTGCTTTGGAAGGTAACACATTCCCAGGGTCTATAGATTAGGACATAGATCTCTTCAGAGGCCATCGCTCTGCCTACCATGTTGTGTAGACTACTTGGAATTAGAATTGTGCCACTGCAGTGCCATCCTTAAGGAAGACAGGAAGTCTGTTTTGGAGGGCAGTTTTGCAACTTTGCTGGAAAACGAACTTAATATCCTCAGGATGTCTTTAGAGCTGTAGGAAAAAGTTTTTGAGTGCTTCCAGATCCTTTTTAGGAGCACTCAAACAGCAAACCCATTTATTACTGTATTATTAGTACATTTAATTTCTACAAAAGACATGCAAAATATTCTCATACTATTCCTTGACCTTTTATGATTAGTTAATTAATTAATTTGTTTATTTATTTTTAAAGATTTTATTTTGGGGGACTCTGGGTGGCTCAGTCAGTTAAGCATCTGCCTTCGGCTCGGGTCATGATCCCAGGGCCCTGGAGTGGAGCTCCATGTCAGGCTCCCTGCTCACCAGGGAGCCTGCTTCTCCCTCTCTCTCTGCCTGTCACTCCCCCTGCTTATGCACTCTCTTTATCAAATTAATAAATAAAATCTTTTTTTAAAAATGTTATTTTTAAGTAATCTCTACACCCAACTATAAAGATTAAGATCCTGAGATCAAGAGTTGCATGCTCCACCAAATAAGCCTGCCAGGCACCTTGAGAAAACATCTTATTTTACTTACTTACTTACTTTCTTACTTATTTTTAAAGTAGGCTCCATGCCTAATATGGGGCTTAAACTCACAATCCTGAGATCAAAGTCACACGCTCTACTGAGCCAGTCAGGCACCCCTCTTGCCCTTTTTATTTTTTAATATTTGTTACTGAATTATAGTTGACATACATTATGCCTTATCCTAAATATTATGAAATAATGAGCCAGTTGATACAAAAGCTGTTATCCAATAAATATGCCAGTGGGAGATACCTTTGCATGTGCACCTAATTCAGGCCGTATTGAAGTACCCAGCCAGTGTCCCAGGCCGTTGGTTCACTCAGCAGAAGCTTCGGTGTAATCTCACAAGATTCGCGGTTTAATGAAACCTTCCCATCCCCACTGCCTTTCTTCTTCTTCCTCTGGGGGACTAAATCAGACAACTGAGATCAAGCACAGCTAATCTTTCCAAGGAAGATGTCACCTCCCAATGGCTTCCCCCTCTCCTGGTTTCCAGACAACAGAAGTCTGGAGGAGGTCTCCCACTCCTAGTACTCTTCATGGGGTCATGCTAGCATTTCTGAATTTTCTTCTTTCCAAAGTTATCTGATGTTTGGCTTCCCAGTCTCAAGATCAGCTCCTTTTATTCAGTGATGGCTCAGGCCCTTGGCTTATAGTCAGTCTTCCATTCCAACTCAAGTTCTGTCATTCTCTTTGCTCTGCTCATGTCCAGTGACAATGCCTCCATTTAGTTTTAGCCCCTCCTCCCTTCATGGTTATACCCTGACCTTGCTGTCACTGGGAACTGCTCCTCCACTGGAATAATAGATTCCAACTCCCCACTCTCTGGCCAGCACGTCCCATTCTTCCATCTCCCTCCCTCCCATTGTTCTCCCAGCTGCCTGTTATAAACAAGTTAAAATCTCAGTAGTTATATTAGTTAACCTTTGCTATCTAGTAAGCCTTCCTAACATTTATTGGTGTAGAACAACAACCATTCCGTCATGAAGCACTTGGCTGGGCCTGTGGCAATGGCAGAGGCAAACGGGGGCATGCGGATGCACGAGTGCCCTTTAAGGCCTGAGCACGCTGTCAGTCACCTCTGCTCACAAGCTGCTGGCCAAAGCAAGTCATGTTGTCAAGCCCAAAGTCAAAGGGCTAGGAAGTACACTCTGCCCACAATAAGGCCATTGCAGAAGTGTTGACACGGGCGAGGGGGAGGAGGAGGTTAAATCGTCGGGGCCAACAATTCAGTCAACCTCAGTGGCTCACCACAATAAAAAGATTTTTCTCCCTCATTTCACAGTTCAGTGTAGTCAGCAAGAGAACTGTGTTCTACCCAGTCACTCAGCCACCCAGCCTTCTGTTATGGGACTTAACCATCTCTTTCGGCTTCATCGTTCTCTGCAGGTGTGGAAAGGCCAAGTATGTCGGAGGATCACTGCAGTGTGTCCCCAGTGATGTCCATGTCCTGATCTCCAGGATCTGGGAATGTTATCTTACATTGAGAATGGGGCTTTACAGATGTGATTAAGGATCTTGAGATGGTGAGATGATCCTGGATTGTCTGGGTGGTCCCTTAATGTAATCACTAGAGTCCTCAGTAGAGGGAGGAAAAGGTCAAAGGAGGAAGGAGGAGATATGAGGATCAAAGATGTTGGGGTGAGGAAGGAGCCATGAGCCAGAGCACACAGGCAGCCTCCAGAAGCTAAAAAAAGGCAAGGAAATGGATTCCCCATTAGATCCTCCAGGAGGAACGAGTTCTGTGCACCTCCTGACTTTAGCCCAATGAAACTGATTTTCTTTTTTTTTTTTTAAAGATTTTTTTTTTTTTATTATTTATTTGTCAGAGAGAGAGGGAGAGAAAGCAAGCACAGGCAGACAGAAAGGCAGGCAGAGCAGAGGGAGAAGCAGGCTCCCCGCCGAGCAAGGAGCCCGATGTGGGACTCGATCCCAGGACGCTAGGATCATGACCCGAGCCGAAAGCAGCTGCCTAACCAACTGAGCCACCCAGGCGTCCCTGAAACTGATTTTCAACTCATAAAAGTAGGAGAACAAAACTGTGTTGTTTTAAGTAACTAAATCTGTGGTAATTTGCCACAGAAGCAGTAAGAAAATGAATACAATCATAAAAGAAGTTTTTCACAGGCAGCCCTATGCACATCTTTTTCACTCACAACGTATTTGACTTAGTCACTCAGCTGCTCCTATCTCCATGGGTCTGGGTAATGTAGTCTCTTTGGCCAGGGAAAAAAAGAAGATGGTTTGGTGAATATCTCCTCTGAAGCCCCTCACAGATCCACAGGCCAGACTGAACGTCCCTCCCCTCAAGGGCACCACCCTCCTGCCCCAGGCCAGACTTTTACAATTACTGCAATCGCCACAAGATGGCGCATCCTGTGGCACGTGATGGTGGTCTTCACTCAAATTTCTGAGACGCCCCCACAGCAAGTTTATGCAAGGTATGGGTTCAGTTAAATGCAAGAGGGGGAGAGCATAATCTTTAATAATTTAGGATTTAATGGATGCCTTTAAAATGAGGATGCACGTGTTCTGGCTTTCCTTTTTAGAAACTGCAAGGCAAAGGAAATTGTGTAAATAGCAAGGTCAAAGACGTGACTAAAAAATGTGGTTGTAGAATACAAAAGAGTGAATAATTCAATATATTTGCTGAGTCAAAAAGCAGAAAGAAACCTCAAGAGGTCATTTGGCCCAACTCTCTGCTTCTGGGAAGGCTCAGACCAAAATCATCCCAGCTGGGGCAAGTGTGGGGTGTGGGGTGTGGGGCGGGGGAGGGATGGAGACAGGAAATAGGGGGTGGGGGTAGGATCTGTTCTGTTCCATGATCTCTAGGCATGGAGGAGGCATTGTATAGATCTTTTCAAAGTTTTGTCTGAGTCTTCAGATCATCTCTACAGTAGCTAATATGTTCAATATCTGCTAGGTGCCTTACACACAAAGACCTGTAGGCACCCAATTTAGCTGTCTTCTGACTTTGAGGAATGGCTGAGGAGTGGAGAAACTTCTGGGCCTCGACCATATCGCAAGGAAAGCTAAACCTCAAAACTTCTTTCTGCCTGATAGGACTGAACTGCCAGGTTAGTATGGGGGCAGCCTTCTGGACAACTCATCTCTGAGCCCTCAAACTCATCAAGAACAAGAGTGTCTCGGGGCATTTGGGTGGCTCAGTTGGTTCAGCATCTGACTCTTGATCTCAGGGTCGTGAGTTCAAGCTCTGCATTGAGCTCAGGCTCCACACCCACTCTACATAAAAAAAAAGAAAAAGAAAAAATGAACAAGAGTGCCTCCCTATTACCAGCATATGTATCAGTGAATCTGATGCCCCCATTCCTTCAGACATAAAGTCTGAAGAGAGAAAATCAGGACCTGTGTGTCTGTCTATGCCCTCTTTGCTTGCTTTCTTTTCCCCCCACATCAGGGTTGAAGAAGGCTGGAGCTACTGTCTCCCTCACACTCCAGCCTCCCAGTAAGGTCTAAGGAGCAGGCAGAAATCTCTTGTTTACATTGTCAGGGGAGCTCTATGTTTGAACTCCTCCAATGGCCAAGTGTCCTACAACTAAGACCAAGTGACTGCTCTCCCTTGCTCTGGGGCAGTAAGCCTCAAGGCTCAGGCCAGAGATGGAAAGGTAGGGAATAAAACTTAGGAATGTACTTATATTTAGTATTTTAATATCTTAGTATTTACAGAAGCAAGTCCTGTTTTATTAAGTGGAGGAGCTAGAACTCAAATGAGTTCTGTCTGATTCAAGTCTTTGCACTTCAGAAGTTATTCTTGAACTTTTTTGCTCAAGGTCAGCCTGGCTTCCTAATATATTTCCCAGCTTTTTCATTCCGCTTTGTTGCAACTTAATTAAAACCATTTGTTGAGGATCCATTAAGGATCTATGTTACCGTGATGGCGGACTTCCTGCCCTCTGAGATTTCAATCCTTTCAGGCTTCCGCTGGCCTGAAAAGGGTTCTGCTGGCCCTGTTCCGGCCTTATTGCCACCTTCAGGTTTGAACTTTTTCCCTCTGTAAGCGAACCTCCTTGAATCTCTTAATTTGAGCGTGACATCTGTTTCCTATTAGAATCCTGACCGAGAGACAGGAAGTCCGTAACTCGCCTGCCAGAACTCACATGGTAGATGGCTAGCTGAATTGTGGGGCCTTCCACAGTGCAGAGTTGCTGCCCAATCCCGGAGTTACAGTCATTTCCTAGACCTTCCTGTGCCAAGACCGACCATGTGACTGAACGTAGGGAGAAGAGCCGTTCCTGCCATCAGGCCTGGCCCACAGAAGCTTCCCACTTGTTCCTGCTGCTCTCTCTGCCCTTGCCCAATAGCATCTAAGGTTCTAGGGCAGGCATTAATCCTTTTGTGCTGTGGGTATCTGAATCCCTTTTCAGAATCATGCCTTTTATTTTTTTAAAGATTTTATTTATTTATTTATTTATTTGAGAAAGAGAGAGATAGCAGGGGGAAGGGCAGAGGAAGAGGGAGAGAGAATCTCAAGCAGACTCCCTTCTGAGCGTGGAGCCCAACTCAGGGCTTGATCTCATGACCCTGAGATCATCACCGGAGCCAAAATCAAGAGTCAGATGCTTAACTGATGGAGCCACCCAGGCATAACCTCCCCCACTTTTTTTTTTTTTTTAATATTTTATTTATTTATTTGACAGACAGAGATCACAAGCAGGCAGACAGGCAGGCAGAGAGAGGAGGAAAAGCAGGCTCCCTGCTGAGCAGAGAGCCCGATGTGGGGCTCGATCCCAGGACCCTGGGATCATGGCCCGAGCCGAAGGCAGAGGCTTAACCCACTGAGTCACCCAGGTGCCCCATCCTCTCCCATTTTTAATAAAGTTTTTATTTTGGAATAATTTTAGATTTACAGAGAAGTTGCAAAGATAGTGTCTTACTCCATTTGGGCCACTATAAGGAAATATCATAGACTGGATGGCTTATAAACAACAGAAATTTATTTCATACAGTTCTGGAGGCTGAGAAGTCCAAAGCAAGGCATGGCCAGATTCGGTGTCTGGTGAGGGCTCGCTTCCTTATAGACAGCCTTCTTCTTACTGTAACTTCAAATGGCAGAAGGGATGAGGGGTCTCTTTGGGGCCTCTTCTATAAGGGCACTAATTCCATTCATGGGAGGCACTAATCACCTCTCAAAGAACCCATCTCTTAATACCATCACATGGGGCATTAAGATTTCAACATATGGATTGGGTAGTGGGGGAGGGGTGGACATAAACATTCAGTCCATTGCAATAATGAAGAGTATTTCCTTTTACTCCCCACTCAGTTTCAATGACCTCCAATCTTATCATTTTACATTACTGAGGTACATTTGCTAAAACTAAGAAACCAATATTAGTATATTATCATTAACAAACCTCCAGACTTTATTCAGATGGAGCTTGTTTTCCCATTAATGTCCTTTTTCTGTTCCAGGATCTAATCCAAGATAATATGTTATACTTAATTGTTCAGTCTTCTTAGTGTTGGGGATCTCTGGGGGGTTCAGCCAATTAAGTGTCTGCCTTTGGCTCAGGTCATGATCCCAGGGTCCTAGGATGGAGTCCCACATCGGGCTCCTTGCTCAGCAAGAGCCTGCTTTTCCCTCTCCCTCTGCCTGCCTCTCCCCCTGCTTGCACACATTCTCTCTCTCTCTCTCGGACAAATAAAATCTAGAACAAAAAAAAAGTCTTCTCAATGTCCTTTGGTCTGTGACAGTATCTACACTTCCCCTTTTTTTTAAGTTTATTTATTGTTTTTAGTAATCTCTACACCCAATGTGGGGCTCAAATCCATGACCCCGAGGTCAAGAGTCACATGCTCTTCTATCTAAGCCAGCCAGCCACCCCTGTTTTCCCTTTTTTTCATGACCTTTGACAGGTACTTTTGAGGAGTATCAGTCAAGTATTTTGTAGAATTCCAGAATAATGTTTTAAATGCATAAAATAGGATTATAAAGAAAACAAGTCATATTGAAATACAGGTATTGGAATTTTTTTAAGTTGTGATACAATATCATATGGTTTTTTTTTTCTTTAGATTCTATTCGTTTATTCACCAGAGAGAGAGAACACAAGCAGGGGGAGCAGCAGGCAGAGGCAGAAGCAGGCTCCCTGCTGAGCAAAGAGCAGGATGTGGGACCGATCCCAGGATCCTGGGATCACGACTCAAGCCGAAGGCACACACTCAACCAACTGAACCACTCAGGTGTCGCTCATATGGATTTCTTAATTAACACATTAAATAATTAGAATTAGTGGTAAGTCTAGTAACTATCATAACTTTTAAATAGTGTGAGTATAAACATTATTTCAAGATTTTGTAACATCTGTAATAGATCATGAAAATATCTGTGACTTCTTTTGGTGGCACAGTCTTGAATACTACTGTGGTTTGTTGCCTACGATAAAAGCTACAGAAAATGAAAATGTAAATTTCTTCCCCATCCAGTTTACAGATTCTCTGAATTCTGTGACCTTCATGACTGCCCTAAAAGGGAGGGCAGAACCAGAAGATGGGAGGAGACCAAGTTCCTGAATATCTACATACAGCAGGGAATCCACTCCCAAACTCTCCCCTCTTGCTGAATACATTTTGCATAAGTAAGAAATAAATCACACAGGGTTTAGGTTTTGGATTTTTCTATTAAAGCACCTAGCATGATCTTAACTAATATGGCTCTTACCCACTAAACGTGATACACATACATAATAACTAATACAAAAGTACATATATTAGTATTAATTGAAACTTTTTTTTTTAACAAGTAACCAAAAGCTTCACCAAAAAGGGAGATGTTACTGGGAAAGTACTGGAGTATTTCACTGAATACAAAGAGAAGTCAAATCATGAGACTTCTCATGGGGAAGGGTCAGAGCAGCACCAGGGACCTCAGCAGCAGTATTCTGGAGAGCTTTTATCTTATGAAGGCCCTGCCATTAAAGTCACTCAGCTTCCAACTCTATCTCTACATGTCTCTGCTTAAATTCTTTTTTTTATCCCTGCTAAAATTCTTTTTTTAAAAAAAGATGTATTTATTTATTTATCTATTGAGGGGGGATGGGGCAGAGAGAGAGAGAAAGAATCTCAAGCAGACTCCCTGTTGAATGTGGAGCCCAACATGGGGCTCAATCCCAGGACCCTGAGATCATGACCTAAGCTGAGATCACAACCTGAGCCTAAACCAAGAGTCTAGCATTCAACAGACTGAGCCATCCAGGTGCCCCTCCCCTCCTAAAATTCTTAAGCAGAGGAATCTGATTGGCCCAGCCAGCTTGAGTCAGCTGTCCTCCTCTGGTCCAATCAGTTGTAACATAAGTTTACTGTCCATGATGGAAACAGGGCTTTGGGGGACCCACTTATCAGGAGTGGGACAGGTAGTTCTAAGAAAATGATAACAGTATCATTATAACAAACATCTCAGCTTTTGCCTTATGTCTGATACTCTTTTATGTGCTGTATATGGATTATTTTAAACCTCCTTGAACCCTTTGAGATAGAGGTACGTGTTATTTATTATCCTCATTTTGAAGAAAGAGAAAACTTGGGGCGCCTAGGTCGCTCAGTCGATTGAGTCTCTGACTTGATTTCAGATCAGTTCTTATGGTCATGAGATTGAGCCCCACATTGGACTTTGTGCTGAGCAGGGAGTCTGCTTGAGATTCTCTCTCTCCCTCTCCCTCTGCCCCTCCTGTTCCTGCTCTCTCTCAAATAAAAAAAAATTTTTTTTAAAGAGGGGGGCGCCTGGGTGGCTCAGTCGGTTAAGCCTCTGCCTTCAGCTCAGGTCATGGTCTCGGGGTCCGGGGATCAAGCCCCACATCAGGCTCTCTGCTCAGCAGAGAGCCTGCTTTTCACTCTCTCTGCCTGCCTCTCTGCATACTTGTGATCTCTCTCTCTGTCAAATAAATAAAATCTCTTTTTTTAATTTTTTAAAAAATAAAAAAAAAAAAAGGAGAAACCAAAGAACAAAACCATTTAGGAAAATGTCAAGACTCGACAATAGTTATATGGCAAAGCTCAGATTGCCACTCAGGATGTCTAACTCCAGACACTATGTTATTGTTGCCATATTATGTATGAAGACACTGGCAGAGAGAGAAAATGGCTGGCCCACAGTTACAAGTCACAGGGCCAGCATCTGAACATAGGAGATGATCCCCAGAGCCATCCTTTCTAAACCATTACAGGTGAGGAAGGAGTGGTGATGGAGGCAAGTCTTGGACCAATCTTGAAGGATGAATAGGGTTGGAAGAGGCAAAGATGAGAATAGAAGTCAGTTCAGGCAGTGAGAAAAGAGAAGGACCTTATACCACCTACCCATACTGAAATCTGGGCAGCTCCCACTTCTAGACCAGACTAACCTTCGAGTCTTTTCACTATAGTGGGTAGGAAAATTCAGCACCACAAATCAAAGGGCTTCCTAGACCTGCCATTTTATTCTTCATGGAACACAATGAGCAAATATTGTTTACACCCACTCCTGAATTGGAAAGCTTCATGTTTCTGGAACTCTTGGACCCAGTTATGTCTGAGCAACAGCACCAAAGGGACAAACAGAAGGGGGTGCCCAGGGCCTATGGCTGAGTCTCCATAGGGTGTTTCTAGGCCTTTTGTTCTGGGAGCTGGAATTGTTTCCTGATCCCTATACATTTCCTTTCTTGAGACTCCTATGGTAGAGGTTGCGGCCCCCTCCCAGGCTTGCTGGGACTTAACCTCATTAATCTTTGCTGGACAATGGTTCTTGCCCAGCTACCCTTTGATCCTAAACAAAGGGATAAGCTACTCCTAGAAAGATTAAAGCAGTAGGGTGAGAGAGCAGGTTTTCCAAACAAGACATGGGGTTTGTATACATAACTCATTCTCCTTTATGCAAACATACAGATATCTTTTCAGAAAAGAATGCTGTGACCTTTTGAAATATCTTCTTTAAAACTGTGTGTAAACTCCTAAGAAATAAATTCCCTGAAGTCACTTCATTCTTTTTTTTTTAATTGAGATATAATTCACATACTATAACCTGCCCTCTTTTAAAGTATACTATTCGGGGCGCCTGGGTGGCTCAGTGGGTTGAGCTGCTGCCTTCGGCTCAGGTCATGGTCTCGGGGTCCTCGGATTGAGTCCCGCATCGGGCTCTCTGCTCAGCAGGGAGCCTGCTTCCCTCTCTCTCTCTCTCTCTCTCTCTCTCTCTCTCTGCCTGCCTCTCCATCTACTTGTGATCTCTCTCTCTGTCAAATAAATAAATAAAATCTTAAAAATAAATAAATAAATAAATAAATAAATAAATAAAGTATACTATTCAAGAGCACCTGGGTGGCTCAGTCAATTAAGCGTCTGCCTTTGGCTCAGGTCATGATCCCAGGGTCTTGGGATTGAGCCCCACATCGGGCTCCCTGCTCAGCGGGGAGGCTGCTTCTCCCTCTGCCTGCTGCTCCCCCTGCTTGTGCTCTCTCTCTGTAAAATAAATAAATATTTTTTAAAAAATAAAGTATACTATTCAATGGTTTTTAGTATATTCACTTTGTGCAACCATCATAACTATCCAATTCCAGAACATTTTCAACACTGTAAAAAGAAACCACATACCCAGTAGCAGTCACTCCCTATTTCTCTCCCAACCCTGCCCAGCCCCTGGCAATTGCTATTTACTTTCAGAGATGTATGTGTGTAAAGAGATAATTTCTTCAATTTCTTCTGACCTTTCTCCTTAAAAACACATCAGGTAAGATCTGGCAGAGCACTTTTTTTTTTTTTTAAGATTTTATTTATTTAGGGACGCCTGGGTGGCTCAGTCGGTTGAGTGGCTGCCTTCGGCTTGGGTCATGATCCCAGTGTTCTGGGATGGAGTTCCGCTTTGGGCACCTTGCTCTGCGGGGAGCCTGCTTCTCCCTCTGCCTCTGTCTGTTACTCTGCCTGCCCGCCTGCACACAGGCTCGCTCTCTCTCTGACCAAAAAAAAAAAAAAAAAGATTTTATTTACTTATTTGACAGAGAGACACCAAGAGAGGGAAGACAAACAAGCAGGGGGAGTAGGAGAGGGAGAAGCAGGCTTCCCACTGAGCAGGGAGGCCAGTGTGGGGCTCGATCCCAGGACCCTGGGATCATGACCTGAGCCAAAGGCAGATGCTTAACGACTGAGCCACCCAGGTGCCCTAGCAGAGCATATTTGTAACAAATGCTTTACAAAGCATGTTTATAGGGGCACTGGTCTGGCTCCACTGGAAGAGCATAAGACTCTTGAGCTCAGAGTCTTGAGTCTGAGCCCCATGTTGGGGATAGAGATTTCTTTAATAAAAAAATTTTTTTTAAAAGCATATTTATAGAAACCTGTTAATAGTCCCATGGAACTCTTTTTGAAAATTGCAGTACCTCATTCAATGTTGCACTTAGGAGTACTCAGTCCAGAGGCACTGGGTGCCATCAGGTTATGGTCTCAGGATCGTAAGATCGAGCCCTGGATTAGGCTTTACACTCAGGCTCAGCAGAGAGTCACCTTGAGATTCTCTCTCTCTCTCCTTCTGCCCCTTCCCTGACTTATGCTTTCTCTCTCTGGCTCTCAAACAAATAAATCTTAAAAAAAAAAAAAAAAAAGAGTGCTCAATGCAACTACCAAACTGAAATTTCATCTAGGAAACCTCATCTGGTATTGAAAAAATTTAAGATTTTTTTTTTAAAAGATTTTATTTATTTATTTGACAGAGAGAGATCACAAGTAGGCAGAGAGGCAGGCAGAGAGAGAGGAGGAAGCAGGCTCCCTGCTGAGCAGAGAGCCCGATGCGGGGCTCGATCCCAGGACCCTGAGATCATGACCTGAGCCGAAGGCAGTGGCTTAACCCACTGAGCCACCCAGGCGCCCCAAGATTTTTTTTTTTTTAAGATTTTATTTACTTATTTGACAGAGATCACAAGCAGGCAGAGAGGCAGACAGAGAGAGAGGAGGAAGCAGGCTCCCTGCAGAGCAGAGAGCCCGATGTGGGGCTTGATCCTAGGACCCTGGGATCATGACCTGAGCCAAAGGCAGAGGCTTTAACCCACTGGCGCCCTGGCGCCACCCAGGCGCCCTGTGGTATTGAAAAAATTTAGACGCCATGTATGTCAGCGGAGTGAATGCAATTGTCAACATTAAGGTTAATTATCTGTTCGTCAACCAAAAGAATGAAAGGACCCAGCTCTAAAAGTTAATGTGATATGACTATGACTGAGAGAAGACACGGGATTTCTCAGCTCCTGAATTCAATCTTTAAAAGATGAAAACCTATAGCATTGATGTCAGTTTGAGTAGAGGGAATATCCAAAAATGATTTGAAGTTGCTGAGTTTTGCTTTTTGGATTAATCACTTTTTCAGGAGACATCTTGGGTCAACGTTCTTTGCAACAAGGACTTTTAAAACTATCCCAGGTTCCGGGGCGCCTGGGTGGCTCAGTGGGTTAAAGCCTCTGCCTTCAGCTCAGGTCATGATCCCAGGGTCCTGGGGTCGAGCCCTGCATCGGACTCTCTGCTCAGCAGGGAGCCTACTTCCTCCTCTCTCTGACTGCCTCTCTGCCTACTTGTAATCTCTGTCAAATAAATAAATAAAATCTTAAAAAAAAAAAAAAATCCCAGGTTCCAAAATACAGGGAAAAGTGGAAGTGAAAATGTTTCTCTCTCTCTCTCTCTCAAACACACACACACACACACACACACACACACACACACACACACGGACACGAAAGAAAAAGGGTGAAAAATCCCTAGAGAAGTAGTAGAATATCTTATGTGAGGAAAGTGTAGCTTTTGTTCTGAAGGCAGAAATTCTTAACTAGAAAAAAAAAGCAAGAAATGCTTAACTAGAGAAACAATGGGTTATGTGTGGCATAGCGTCCAACAATTTTGTTAACTCTTTTAAAATTTTTTCAAATTAATTTTATTTCAAAAATTGTTTGGAAGATTTGCACTCTTTGTTTCTGCTTTCTCTATAGGGCCTGAATCCTCAAGTGAAATAATGGAATATAACAAAAGATGAAAGAAAATATGTCTAAACATACGTTTCCCTTCTCCTAAAGCATTCACATTTGGGATTAGAGGGGTAGGAAACCTTAAATTATTTTAATACCATTTTAATTTTTCTAACTACTTATGAGTGTCATGTGTTAGGCACCTCCCTGTATTTCTTGCAGGTTTCTGTCTCCTCCCTCCACTGCAGCTCTGTGATGGAGGAATGAGGGTATCAAATCATCAATATTGAAATACGACTTAGAAATGATTTAACATAATATATATGCTGCTTTTGTTCTAGGCAAGGAGCAACACTAAACTGTCCTCTATGTCTCTGTCCTTATCAACTCATGTTTAAATCAAAAGAGGGCACCTGGGTGGCTCAGTCATTAAGCATCTGCCTTTAGCTCAGGTCATGATCCCAGGGTTCTGGGATCAAGCCCCACATCAGCCTCCCTGCTCTGCAGGAAGCCTGCTTCTCCCTCTCCCATTCCCCCTGCTTGTGTTCCCTCTCTCTCTCTCAAATAAATAAATAAAATCTTTAAAAATAAATAAATAAAATAAAATAGGCAAAAGAAAGTGTGCTAGACTTCAGTGTAATGATCTTTGGCTTCTAAATGGAATTCTTCCAAATAGAATTAGAGGTATGAACATTAATCAATACATCTGCATGTGCCTTGGGGTCAGGGTTCTGTAGAGATGATGTCACTTTTTCTCTTGGTCCTCAAGCGCTACGGTCAAGATTATTTCAGCTGGTCCACGACTGGTACTGATTCCCAGGGCTGAATCCCAGGAAAGTGGGAGTTGATTGTGTTTCTCTAAGAGTAATTTTCATCTCTGGAACATTCACTTTTCCACCTTCATTCTCCTGAGACATGACTCTTTATTTTTTGATCTTCTATATATGGTATCTGTATTGTTTGCTTGCTTATTGATTTATTTAAATAAAGTGTGGTTTATGAACCACAGCTCCCAGTTGGCCATGCAATCACAAGGGTAAACAACCAATACACTTAAAACCATTCTGTACCCATGCAACCATTCTGTTTTTCACTTTCAGTAAAAGATTCAATGAATACATGAGATATTCAACCCTTATTGTACAATAGGCTTTGTGTTAGATGCTTTTTGCCCAACTGTAGCTAATATAAGTGTTCTGAGCATGTTTGAGGTGGGGTAGGCTAAGCTACGCGATGTTGAATAGGTTAAGTGTATTACATGAACTTTCAATTATGGTATTTGCAGTTTATGATGGTTTTATCAGGTTGTAACACCATCATAAAGTGAGGAAGATCTGTACTATGCCTAGAGACTCCTTATTTTTTGTTGTGAGATCACACATTTCTGTACTGCTCAGTTTATGCGAATTGATGTTTTCTGTTACTTGTAGGTAAACACACCCTGACTGATATAACTGGAAAAAACAGGGTTCAGCAACCTTTCTGTAGAGAATTTTGTTGTAATATAACTCCCAGGGAGAAGGGAAGAATTAGGACCCAAAGGTTGTCCAAAACAAGAAATGGTCTAGAATTCAAGGAAATGAGGAGTTGATAAAAATACATTTTGGTGAAACTTTCTTTGATCAGAACATGATAAAAGGAATTAAACAGTTTTCTTCTAAACCTAATTAAATAATCATCATTTCAGATTTTTTAAGTTTTTCTTCTAGAAAAAAAGTTGGTTTTTGTTTGATAAAAATGTTCGAAGCAAATACATTTTTTTATTTTCCCAAAATTTAAAAGTGACTTGTTTATTATTCTCTAAAAGTTTACTTTTCTCTAAAATCTTCCAATAAGTTTGTTTTTGAAACACTATTTAGTATCTACTCCAAACTGTAATATTTTATTTTTATGTAGCTAAATCTATGAAATAATCATATTGTGAGGGGCGCCTGGGTGGCTCAATGGGTTAAGCCTCTGCCTTTGGCTCAGGTCATGATCCCATGAGCTCTGAATCGGGCTTTCTGCTCGGCGGGGAGCCTGCTTTCTCCTCTCTCTCTCTGCCTGCCTCTCTGCCTACTTGTGATCTCTGTCTAATAAATAAATAAAATCTTAAAAACAAAAAAATCAGATTGTGATTCAACACAATATGCTTGTGAAATTTATATAGAAGAAGGTAATTTCACAAAAATGTATCAAAGCAAGATGAAAAATTGATTATTTGGCTAAAAGTACTAGGGAAGGGACTCCTGGCGGGGGAGGGCACAGTCAGTTAAGCAACTAACTCTTGGTTTTAGCTCGGGTCATGATCTCAGTCAGGGTCCTGGGATCGAACCCCATGTCAGATTCCATGCTTGGTGTGGGGCTTTCTTGGGATTTTCTCTCCCTCTCCCTCTGCCCCTCCCACTCATGCTGTGTGTGTGTGTGTGTGTGTGTCTCTCTCTCTCTAAAATAAATAAATAAATCTTAAAAAAAAAGTACTAGAGAAGTGGTTCAGTTTTAATATCTTCTCAATTTATTCTGTAAGTAGCAGAAAAATCTGTTGTGTGAGCTAATTTTAATCTTTTTTCCTTTGATATTCCTTAAACTCTGTAACTGCTTTTTTTTTTCTTTTTAAGATTTTATTTATTTATTTGACAGACAGAGCTCACAAGTAGGCAGAGAGGCAGGCAGAGAGAGAGGAGGAAGCAGGCTCCCCGCAGAGTAGAGAGCCTGATGTGGGGCTCAATCCCAGGACCCTGGGATCATGACCCGAGCCGAAGGCAGAGGCTTAACCCACTGAGACACCCAGGCACCCCTGTAACTGCCTTTCTGATAGTTGTTAGTATCTGTTACTGATAATTCCTTCTTATCATTTACTAAGTATAGTTTGAGACCTTTACCCAGATAGATAGGCTCAGGTATTAATGAATAACTTTATTATTTCAAGGCTGGGTTCTCTACTCATGTGAGTTTTCAGCCATTGATTTTTTTTTTTTTTAAGATTTTATTTATTTATTTGACAGAGAGAGACACAATGAGAGAGGGAACACAAGCAGGGGGAGTGGGAAAGGGAGGAGCAGGCTTTCCACAGAGCAGGGAGCCCGAAGTGGGGCTCAATCCCAGGACCTGAGCCGAAGGCAGATGCTTAATGACTGAGCCACCCAGGCACCTTCAGACATTGAATTTTTTTTTAAGATTTTATTTATTTATTTGACAGAGAGAGAGATCACAAGTAGACAGAGAGGCAGGCAGAGAGAGAGGGGGAAGCAGGCTCCCCGCCGAGCAGAAAGTCCAATGCAGGGCTTGATCCAGGACTCTGAGACCATGACCTGAGCCAAAGGCAGAGGCTTAACCCACTGAGCCGCCCAGGTGCCCCATCAGCCATTGATTTTAACTGCAGTAATTATTAAATGTCTTTGTTGATAATTTTATTTGGCTACTCATATTTTATTTTTATTTATTTATTTATTTTAAAGATTTTATTTATTTGACAGACAGAGATCACAATTAGGCAGAGAGGCAGGCAGAGAGAGAGAAGGAGGAAGCAGGCTCCCTGCTGAGCAGAGAGCCCGACGCGGGGCTCGATCCCAGGACTCTGGGATCATGACCTGAGCCGAAGGCAGAGGCTTTAACCCACTGAGCCACCCAGGCACCCCTATTTTTATTTATTTTTTTTTAAATATTTTACTTATTTATTTGACAGACAAGAGATCACAAGTAGGCAGAGAGGCAGGCAGAGAGAGAGGAAGGGAAGCAGGCTCCCCGCTGAGCAGAGAGCCTGATGTGGGGCTCGATCCCAGGACCCTGGGATCATGACCTGAGTCGAAGGCAGAAGCTTTAACCCGCTGAGCCACCCAGGCGCCCCTTGGCTACTGGTATTTTAAATCTTGTTTTTAAATAGTGATTTCTAAGTTTAACATTTGATAATTTGAGTGTTTCTGTACAATGTTTCCGGTCTTGGCTTAAGTCTTGAAACCCTTGGTTAATGATCAGAGACATTTAGGTGGTCCTAGGTGACACTTCTCAACCTTTGTCCATAGGACACACTTACCCTCCTATCAGCTGTATGCAAATCCCATTCATTAACTGTAGCTCCATTCTCTCTTCATCTAGGAAGCAGAGCTCTACAGGAATTACCTTCAATCCAAAAACAAAATAGGAAATATTGGCACTTTTCACCAGCAACAAATTACTAGAACATTCCTCCTGACACTTCATCACACTATACTGACACCGCATGATGCCTCATGACTCCCCGGGGGAGGGGGCACTCCTCCAGTAGTTACTACAATGCCCTGGAAAACAAGAAACAAAAGACAAAAAATAAAGCCACGCCCCACCCAAGTGGAGAAGAACCCTTGTTTGGGCAGTAACTTAACTTTTCTATGCCTCAGTTCTCCTTACATACAAAATGAAAGCTACAAGAAGTTCTCAAGAAATTATTAATAGTTTAACATTATTGTTTTAAGAGCTTCAATTCAACAAGATAGGACAGAGGGCCTGGTAGAATAGGGAGATAGTCGAGTGTGGAGGGCTTAAATGCTAGGCAGAGGAGTTGGATCTTAATGTAATAAAAATGTGTAAAGATCATGGACAGGCTAGCAGCCTTATCATTGATGTCTGTGTCTTAGGAGGAAAACTGGAGGGGCACCTGAGTGGCTCAGTCCGTTAAGCATCTGCCTTCAGCTCAGGTCATGATCCCAGAGTCCTGGGATGGAGCCCCACCATTGGGCTCTCTACTCAGCGGGGAGCTGCTTCTCTCTCTACTTGCTGCTCTGCCTGCTTGTGCTCCTCTCTCTCTGTCAAATAAATAAAATCTTGAAAGAAAGAAAGATAGAAAACAAACTACTGGTGGCAGGATGTAGAGATGAAAATAAGAAAAGTTAAGAGAGTATTGCAAGGGTCCAGACAGAAACTGACGGTAATTGCTGTGGAAGGGAGGAGAGGGAGGACTACGACCAATTTAAGAGATGAGACAATAAATTACAGATGCAACAGAGTCTGTTACTAAATGGAGTGACAAGTGAGGGAGAAGAAGGAAGGATGTGAATAGGACATGGAGGTTTCTGGTCTGAAAAGTGGAAGGATGCCGATGCCATTAAGTGACTGGAAGCACAAGGATGGCATGTACGTTTGCGCGTGTGTCCGCGTGCGTAAAAGGTGACATGGGGCAAAGGTCAAGGAATGATTTTGTCCCGTCTTTTAAATTGCCTGTGGACACCCATGTGGTGCTGTCCACAGTTAAGAGTAGGTCTGGAGGCGCTCGTTCATAAAAAGGAAAGAAATGCTCTTGTAACACGAACAGCTCACTTTTATAGTCCTTAACCATTAGCACCCTAAACCCTGGGGTTATTACCTCACCAACCGTAAAAGCTTGATTACAGCTCACTGTGCGAAGGCCCTTAGTTCCCACAATTTCTATAGGCAAAATATTAATTGTGATTAATTATTGTGTAGCATAATACAAAGACTAGGCGATTTATTGTGGCTTCCGGAGGACGCTCGTTTTTTTGTTTTTTGTTTTTTTCCGCTGCAGCCCTAAGGGAAAGGAAACTGGACAGCTCCCCAGGTGGCATTCGGCCCCTTCCGGTTCAGAGCCGGCCAGCCGCGACCTGCCCGCAGCCATGTGGGTCTGGGCCTACGGGCCCTTTCCGACTGGGGTGCTCCAACCTCGGGCGGAGGGCCCTGCTTTCCCCTTTCCTACTGCTTACCGCCCCCCGCCCCCCGCGCCAGGGCAGGGCGGGGCAGGCTGCTCCGAGACCCCGCCTCCTCCTGCCGCCACCAGCCCCGCCTCTCCAGCTGCTGCCGGCTCCCTCCGGCCCCGCGGTGCGGTACGCGCGTGCGCTGGCCCTCGCCTCGGAGCAGCCATGATGGTGGGTGTTCCAGCGGCGCCGAGCCCCGGGCGCGCGGTGGGGGCGGCGGGCGCGGGGCGCGGGGCGGGCGCGGGGGCCGCGCCGGCCTAGCACTAATGTCTCCCTTTGTGTCTCCCCAACTCCATCTTTTCCTCTGGTGCGTCGGGTCCGGCGACCTCGCAGGAAGGCCTGGACGACGGCCCCGACTTCCTCTCGGAGGAGGACCGCGGAGTAAGTTCTGCCTTCTTCTCGCTCACGGGACTCTTTCGCCCCCGCCTTGGCCCCTGGGTGTGGTACCAGGAAGGGTCCCCAGTCGCGCTGCACCTTCTCCCCGGCGTCCTCCTTTCGGTTTCCTCGCTGCACTGCGCCCCGCCCTCTTGCAGCCGTTCCTCCCTCGGGGCCGCTCGGTTCTGATTTCCTGGGGACCCACAGCAGCTTTCTTGTCCCCCGCCCCGCCTCAGACCCTCCCTTGGACCTCCTCCCCCGCCCGGCTTGGGGCGCAGGTGGGAAGTGGAAGTGGAGGCCGGAGCTGGATCCTTACCCCCCAGCCCCCGACGCTTTGAGGAGCAATGAAAACCCATTCTCAGACCTTTGTGGTGGCACCCTCAGTTTTCTCCCGTTGTGGACGTCGAACCCGCTGCCTCCCACTTTTCTCACCTTCTAAAACAGATACTGTACAGGCTTTTTGTAAATTACCCGTTTGCAAGGAATTTTACGGTTGCCGAACCTTAACTCTTCTCCAGTATCCTACCAGATTTTGCAAAGTGCTGGAAGCTCATGGTGCTTTCACGTTTCTTAATATCCAAAAACATACATTTTTTTGCGGAGTTCCCTCGGTGGTGGTTTGAGGCCAGTTGCCTGCCACTTAAGAAAGGGCCTCCAGGCTCTGATTCCTTCCTCCTCTTCTCTCCCCTCTTTTGCTTTGTCTGAAGCTGGCGGGGGGGTACGTTGTACAAGTAAGCGCTTGAAAAATATTGATATACGGTGATTGCAGCTCAGCAAGGTTCCTTGGGTCCATCACATTTAACAGCCTGCACTTCAGTTTTCCATTTTGCCTTTACTTATTCATGTTAGGTAATGTGAGAGACACATCAGTTAGTCGATTTTTGGCAGGTGACAAAATATTCTTGTAGGATATTACTGTTTTTTAAATAAAAGATGAGGTAGTTAGTATTAACTGGCGAGCTTTAAAAGTTTTCAGATGGTAAGAAGGATAACAGAGGGGGCTGCTTACTTTTATAAATGATGTTTTAATAAATTTCTCAGTTTACACAAAAGCATCATTTAGAATTTAGTGTATGAAAGCATCATATAGGATTTCTGGTTATTTCTAAAAAGTTTAGTTTCTAGTGAGTTTTAAAAAACTGCAGATGTGTATCTATATGTTCTGGGATAAGAAAGTAGCATTAGATGGCCACTTAAAAATTACACTTTGGTGGTGCACCTGGGTGGCTCAGTGGGTTGAGCCTCTGCCTTCACCTGGGGTCTTGATCTCTGGGTCTTGGGATCAAGCCCTGCACCCTGCTCTCTGCTCAGCAGGCAGCCTGCTTTTCTCTCTCTCTCTCTCACTCTCTCCCCCCCTCCCTGCCTCTCTGCCTACTTGTGATCTCTCTCTCTGTCAAATAAATAAAATCTTTGAAAAATTACATTTTGGATTTTAAAATAGGAAAGACAGTAGAGTTGTGTAATGAAAGGAGATGAATTGATTATAGTACAATTAAACTGATTTTTCTAAATATAAAGCAGTTGGCATTCTTTATTTAGATGACTTTGTCTCTAATTTTTATGGTCTACCAGAAAAAGCAAACAATTTGCTCTTCTGT
The DNA here is from genome assembly GCF_002288905.1 of Enhydra lutris kenyoni. Lineage (NCBI taxonomy): Eukaryota > Metazoa > Chordata > Mammalia > Carnivora > Mustelidae > Enhydra > Enhydra lutris. Next base: position 33,275,900 of record NW_019154088.1, on the reverse strand, counting down.
AAAATCTGGCTAATGTTCAATAAAAGTATTAATTTTTTGAGTATTTATTTTGATATGAAAAGCAGAGTATTTTCTGGTTAATATTTGCTTTCATTGCCTTATGCCTTTGGTAAGATTTGTTTATAAAACTTGAAGCAAAAAAAAAAAAAAAACTTGAAGCATGTAATGTAATATGTTTAAAAACTTTTTTCATGTATTACAAAATTAAAGGGAAAGAGAGACAAAGAGCGTGCCTTACCAGAAGGAAATGAAAAAAAAACATTACCATGAATTACAAAGCATTTAGGTTGTCATGGTTAATACGTATATATGTCCAGTTCTTCCTTATTTTTTGTCCTGTGGAAATGGGTGAATCATAGTAATAATTATAGGTGGGCACTGTGTTAAGTACTGTATAAGCATTGTTTCATTATATTCTCTCATCATCCTTATGAAACTTTTACAGATAAGAAATCTGAACCTTGGGGAAACTAAGTAAGCGTGTAAGGTCACACAGCCAATGAGGGGGAGAGGTGGACTTTAAACCATGTTTCTGATACCAGAGCCAGTACAAGTATTTCTCAAAGTGGCCTTGAAACATTTGCTTCAGAATCACCTGGGGTGTTTGGAAAATAAAACAAGTTTCTGGGCCCTGCCCTAGTAAATCAGAATCTCCCGAAGTAGGGAGAAGGACAGATAACTACTTCTTTTTTTAAATCCTGTGTAATTATCATATACTACTTTTTCAACAAGCACCCAAGAAGATTCTTTTGTGCGCTGAAGTTTGATTACAACTGCATAATTATCCTGCTGTTCCATCATCTCAGGAACAAATATCTGGCCTGTTTAAATTCCTTATATTGTGTTTGCTCTGATAGAAATAGATTGCCATAATTAGAACTTTTAGACATTGTACTTTTATTTTAGGTTATTGTGTTCAGCCTTTTAAGAAACTCTTGAGAGAGAAAAAGCATGAAGTGCATGTATCAATAGGAAATTTTTTTTAAAAGATTATTTATCTATTTGACGAGATCACAAGTAGGCAGAGCGGCAGGCAGAGAGAGAGAGGGGGGAAGCAGGCTCCCCGCCCAGCAGGGAGCCCTATGCAGAACTCTATCCCAGGGCCCTGAGATCATGACCCAAGCCGAAGGCAGAGGCTTTAACCCACTGAGCCACTCAGGTGCCCCTCAGTAGAAATTTTAATATAAGTCACAGATTCAAAAATAATGTAAGCATTCCTACAGAGCAACAAGTAAGCAAAATTAAAGTTAATATTTTTAAATACATTCTTAAGCAGCCTTAAATTTTCACCATGATTTTTGGATCAGAAGAGAATCTTATTGCCTTAAAAAAAATACTGTCTTGTGAAAACTTAAAAAGCAGGCTTTAAGAAATACACAATATTGAAAATTACTGGCCACTCTTCAGCCATACCTCTACATAGTAGGCCCTTTTTCCCCAAAACGAAGGACAGTAACATATTATTTAGTAAACAAATGAGCCTTTTGAACTGGACACAGTTTGCTCAGATGTGCTTGTTAAATAAAAGCAGTGAGTGCCAACACATTGTTGGCATAATTTGCTTAGCATTTGCTTTTAATTGTAAATAATATGTTTACTGTTTTCAGAATTACTTCAGGTGGAGTAACTACACCTCTTCTGGATTCCTAGCCTTCCTCCTCCCTCTTTATCTCTCATCTTTGTCATATTATCATTTTCCAGTCATGCAGGCAAGAAACTTCTGAATCCTGTCCTTCATCTCCATATCAGAATAGTCACTGGGCCAGTTAATTTTTTTTTTTTAAGGTTTTATTTATTTATTTGTCACAGAAAGAGCACAAGCAGGGGGAGTGGCAGGCAGAGGGATAGGCAGGCTTCCCGCTGAGCAGGGAGCCTGATGCCTTGGGATCATGACCTGAGCTGAGGGCAGACACTTTACTGACCCAGGTGTCCCCAAGGCCAGTTAATTTCATCTCAAAAATGTTTAGCCCATCTTTAATGAGTATGGTCCCCCTTAATGTCCTTGCTATTTCTTACCTGTCATTAGTCTATGTCTCCTTTCTGTCTACCTTCCAGTCCAGCTTGACATTATTTAAAGTTTCCTGACTTTAAATGATTAAATCATATAACGACACTAGTCAGAAGCATTTACCTGGACCCAGTTCTTCTTGCAGTAAGGTTCAAATTCCTTGGGCTAGCATTAAACACCGTTCATGACATTTTCAGGCTGGCTTCATTTCTCAGTATTTCTGTCCCACTAGACATATTCTAGTCTGCTTGTCATTGCCAGGGTACTTTAATGTCTGCTTTATCTATGCCTATTAACGTGGCAGAGTGTTGTTGTTGTTTTTTTTCCTCACCTTTTTTTTTTTTTTTTCCACTTGAAAGTTGATTTATCTTTGGAGACTTGGCCACGTGTTGGCATTTTCTTTGGTACCTGCACAGCATTTAGTTTGAGCATATTCCACATTTATTGATACTTAAAATAAAAATGTGACATCGATTATGTTGGCAGAGGATAAGAAGATGAATGTTGGCAAAGGAAAAAGAAAGTTCCTGTCCTAAGACCATCACAGTGTAGAGGCAGACTTGTGATAAAGTACCATAGAAGTACAAAGGAGGGAGTGTTTGCTTTTGGGAGAAGGAGAAGTAGTGAAGACATAATGATAGCTGCATACTGATTTAGCATTTACTGTGGGCCAGGTACTTTCCATATACTCACTCAATTCTCAAATCCCTGTTTAGTAGCTGCTACTTTCTAGTTTGTAAAGGAGATCTGAGGTTCAGAGAGATTAAATAACTTGCCCAAGGTTGTAACAGCCAATATGAGCTGAAGTCAGACTCAGGCAGTCTTGCTCCAGGTCTGGCACTCTTAACTGCTGTGCTGTCACCTAAATGAGCTAAGCCTTAAATATTGACCAGGAATTTTGTAGGCTTTCATGGAAGGGGAAGGCTTGCCAGCAGAGTGGGTAGCCTGGGTAGGTAATTTGGTTCCACCTGGAGCACTTGTTCTCACAGGAAGCAAGGGTAGATAATGGATAGTATAGATCAAGTGTAAATTGCATAATAATTAAGATTCCAGGCAGTGGGAAGTCCTTGGGGATTTTAAGCTGTGAAAGACCTATGCCTAGATGAAAATAGCATTGTAGATTACTCTGATGTGAAGGTTGATTCTTCCTTTCACAAAGCAGAGAAGCCAGTTAACAGGCTGTTGTAATAGTCCAGATGAAAAATGATGAAGGTATAATTAAATCAGAAGGGAGGATGAAGGAAGGGACATAGCAAAGAGATGCTTAGGAGGTAGAATTGGCAGGGTATAGTGACTGTATAAGTACATGGGCTGGGCAGAGGAGAAGGAGAAAATGAGGAATGCAGGGTAAAAGAACTGAGGTAGATAATATGCTTGGTTTCATATATGTCGGATTTGAAGTACCTATAAGATGTGTCTGATCCCTTTCCTGCCAAAAATGTGAAAGGGTGAGGATTGTGTCTTTTCACTGCTCTATCCCTAGCTCCTAGGACAGTGGTTTTGTACATTGAAGGCACTCCGTTTTTTGTTTGTTTGTTTAAGATTTTATTTATTTATTTGACAGACAGAGATCACAGGTAGGCAGAGAGGCAGACACAGAGAGAGGAGGAAGCAGGCTCCCCGCTGAGCAGAGAGCCCAATATGGGGCTTGATCCCAGGACCCTGGGATCATGACCTGAGCTGAAGGCAGAGGCTTTAACTCCACCCAGGCGCCCTGGCACTCCGTTGTTTAACAAGCGAGTACTTCTAGGCAGATATGTCTAGTTGGTACTGTGAAAGTACGATTGGGAATTTAAGAGGTTTAAATTGATGATAAATATTTAGGAGTTACAGTCGAGAATGGCTGAGATTGCCCAGCTTAGATAGCACCTGTGGAAACCAACATTTAAGGATTATAGGGAAGAATAGATCGATTGACAGGGCTGAGAGAGGTAGGAGGGATATGAGAAAAGTCCCCAGAAGTTGAGAGAGTTTAAAGGAGTTAGAATGATCACTAAGGCAAAAATACTGCAGAGAGGACAAGAACAGTAAAAAGTTACTGGATTTAAAAATTAGGTACTCAGGGGCGCATGGGTGGCTTAGTGGATTAAAGCCTCTGCCTTCAGTTCAGGTCATGATCTCAGGGTCCTGAGATCGAGCCCCGCATCGGGGCTCTCTGCTCGGCAGGGAGCCTGCTTCCTCCTCTCTCTCTGCCTGCTTCTCTGCCTACTTGTGATCTCTGTCAAATAAATAAATAAATCTTTAAAAAATAAAAAAATTTTAAAAAGAAATAGGTACTCAGTGTGTGAAGGGTTTGTGAGACAGAGTCTAACCTTAACTAGAAGAGCAGTGTATGAGCAGGTCCTAAAGCAGATAGCAAAGTTAAATGCTTGGGTGAACAGATGGACGCTGCTTATGAAAAAGTGGAAAAGATGATGAGGTTAGATTTTTTTTTTGTAGGAGAGTTTATTGATAGGTCTGGGAAAACAGCTGCTAGTGTTGTTTCTTTGGGATGTGGGAAACCAGGTCACTTGTTGAGAGTGGGGTGGAAATGTAGAGGGTTGAAGTAGAAGTTGAGAGTAGTTGCTGAAGGGAATCAGAAGAGGAGCTGAGCAGATCTATTCAAGAGTGTTGATTGGTTTTAAGAGCCGATGCAAATCGAAGACCATTAATTTCGTAGTAGACCAGTGTAAACAATTGCGACTTTTCTGTAACCACACCAGCAGCTCAGAAAGCAAAGGCGATTGTTGAATTGATCCTGAGTGTGGGAATTTGCAAGCCAGGTATGGCAAAAAGAGCAATGAGAGTTGACAGGACCAGTAAGAAAGATAGTGGAGTGACATATCATGCCGTGGTGTGGAAGAGGAGAGAAGCAGAGAGGGTAACACACTGCAGACGTATAGAAAGGTCACAGAACGGGAGATACTGATAAGGTTAAATTGTACACAGGGTGCAGTCTGTGAGGAAGAATGGGAAGTACTTCCTTTTGTGTTTTATTACATAGTTGATTGTCTCCCTCACTACCAATTTCTTGAAGGCACAGCTTTTTGTTCACCTTACGTGCCCATAGTACCCAAGATAGCTGTTTGAAATCTATTAAAACGAGGTGAAAAATTGATTATTTGGTTAAAAGTACTAGGGAAGGAGTTTCTAGGTGGCACAGTTGGTTAAGCGTCCGGCTCTTGATTTTGGTTCTGGTCATGATCTCAGGGTCCTGAGATCCAGCCCCCGTTGGGCTCCACACTTGGTGAGGTGTCTGCCCTACCCCCCACTCATGCTCTCTCCCTCTCTCAGATAAGTAGATAAATTTTTTTCTTTTTTAAGTTTATTAAAGGGATGCTTGGGGGGCTCAGTCAGTTAAGCAATTGCATTTGGCTCAGATCATGATCCCAGGGTCCTAGGATTGAGTCTCATATCAGACTCCTTGCTCAACAGGGAACCTGCTTGTCCCTCGGCCTGCTGCTCCCCCTGCTTGTGCTCTCTCTTGGGTGTCTGCACGTGCTCTCTTTCTCTCCCTGATAGATAAATAAAATGGTAAAATCTCTTTAAAAGTTTATTAAATAGGGGCGCCTGGGTGGCTCAGTGGCTTAAGCCACTGCCTTCGGCTCAGGTCAGGATCTCGGGGTCCTGGGATCAAGCCCCACATCAGGCTCTCTGCTCAGCAGGGAGTCTGCTTCCTCCTCTCTCTCTCTCTCTCTGCCTACTTGTGATCTCTCTCTCTCTGTCATAAATAAATAAAATCTTTTAAAAAAAAGTTTATTAAATAAATGCATATTAGTATATTGTCTATAGAGTAAAGTGTTATATTTGTACTACCAGTAGTATTAACTGTGACTTGGAGGGAATGCAGGCGTGAACACCGTTAGTACCCTAGTAATAACCTAGTAATGTTTTATTGTGTCTGGAATGGTATGTGAAAGGAAATATGGTTGCAAATGCCAGTTGACCGCTTTCTCTAGCTATACTCAGCAGCTCAAAGTGTAAAAGCAGAGAGTTGATGGTTGGGTTAATAACAGTTATGAGAATTTGCAAGCAGGGTATGGCAAAAGAGCTGTGGGAGTGTGACACCAGAAAGGCTTTGGATGGGGCTTCTGGAGGGTTCAAGGCAGTTAAGCACCTGACTTTTGATTTCAGGTCAGGTCATGTTCTGAGGGTCCTAAGATCCAGCCCAGCCTTGGGCCCTGCACTCAGTGGGGAGTCTGCTTCTCTTCCTTTCCCTCTGCCCCTTGTGTGCATATGCTCGCTCTCTCTAAAGTAGATTAATACATCTTAATAAAAAAATTTTTTAAAAGGCGTTGGAGTGACATATCATGTAACCCTCGTAATGTTTTGTTGTTTCTGGTATATGAGAGGAAATCTGGTTTCACACACCAGTGTCCAGAAAATGTATATATAATCAACCATGGATTTGACTGCTCAGTATAAGACATACAGTAGTAATAGAAATGATGTTTTACAGGACTTCCAAAATCATATCTGGGCTAGGAGTTAAACAGATTTAAATTTTGGCCTGAATTAGTGAGACTAATGGAATTTACTTCTGTCTGTCTCAGAGGTTTTCCATTGATTATACTATAATTACATTTTCTTAGCCCAGTTATGATTACCACCTTTCTTTCTGCCCTTTTCTACTTTCCATTCAACATGTAGTTATTGAAGTCTGCCACTGGGAATATAGTAGTGAACAAAACGAAAACCTGTGTCCTCACAAAATTGGCATTCTAGTTAGGGAGGACTATTAAAAAAATAAAATATAGTAGATGGTAAACAAGTGATATGAAAAAAAAAGGAGGGAGGGATAGCGATTGTTTGGGAGTGGAAGGGAGTTGAGTTGTAGTCTGAAGGTTGCCAGGAAGGGCCTTGAAGGTGATGTTTTGGTAAATACTTGAAGGAAATGAAGGAGTGATTCCTGCAGATATCTGGTGGCAGAATATTCCAGGTAGAGGTAACAGTAAGTGCAAAGACTCCTGAGGTGGCAGCATGCCCCAATATTAAAGGAACGACAAGGAAGACATGTGGCAGGTTTACAGTGAGCCAGAGGAATAATAGATTAGCCTGAGAGATGATGTCAGATACAAATTTTGTATTGCCTGGGAGACCCCTGTAAGGACTTTGGCTTTTCTCCAAGTGGGGACCCCTTAGGTTTTGAGCAAAGGAATGATGTTTATGTTTAATGTTTAATGGGATCTTCTGGTAGCTCTGTAAGGAATAGAATAAAGTGAGGGGTAGAAGCAAGACACCAGTTGGGAGGCTGTTGCAATAGAGTTATTTTCCTTTTCTTCATCCATCCACTCATGTCTCTACATTTGCTTTTCTGGCAAAAGATGGAACTAATTTTTTAGGAATGTTCTAGGGTACATACTTATAGTAAATGAGTCAGTATAGTAAATTAGTAGTGAATGTCTTCTTTACTAAATAAGTATATGTGGAAAATTAATCAAAAGGGCATTGTCTTTAAATTATCTTTCTTATTTTATTCTTTTAGATTTTATTGAGAGAGACAGCGCAAAGGGAGGGCAGTGCAGAGGGACGAGCAGACTCCCTGCTCCGCAGCTCATTATGGAGCCCGTCACTGACACTCAATCCCCAGACTCTGGGATCATGACCTGAGCCAAAGTCAGATGCTTAACCGACTAGGCGCCCCTACATTATCTTTCTAATAATATATATTTATGTTGTTTAATCCGTTTTCCCTGCCAAGTCTTTCTCTTGGCCTTGACACAGTGTTTAAAGAATTAAACCAGTGAATGTCATCTAATGAGAATTTCCTCACACCGACCTCACTAATTTCAGACAGTTAATTAAATGTTGATGAATCACAAGTTGTTTGCTTTCATTTTCCCTTAATAAAAGCTCTCTAATATTATTAACTTTAAAGAAAGAAGGAAATACGCCTGAAAAATCCTGTGTACATTTTATGTAATTAACATTAAATTTACAGTATAATACTTTATCAAATCTGTGTACCACCAAGAAAAAAAATATTTCCAGTTAAACTGAAATTTGTTGTCAGTTGCAAAGCAATCCTGTTTCAAGTGTTAAAATGCATAAAATACGCATCTAGATGGGGCGCCTGGGTGGCTCAGTGGGTTAAAGCCTCTGCCTTCGGCTCAGGTCGTGATCCCAGGATCCTGGGATCGAGCCCCGCATCGGGCTCTCTGTTCAGCAGGGAGCCTGCTTCCTCCTCTCTCTCTGCCTGCCTCTCTGCCTACTTGTGATCTCTGTCAAATGAATAAATAAAATCTTTAAAAAAAAAAAAATACGCATCTAGAAATGACAAAATGTAGCAGATTAGCTTTCAGTGGAAATTTTGTATTTATGTGGGGGATGATTTCATTTTATTGGCTGGCTTTTCCATTATACATCTTAGTTATTAGAAAACAGGACTTAAAAAAAAAATCCTAATGTGTGTGAAGCAAATCTTATTGCCAAATGTGTCCTTTTCTCTGTAACCTCAGGAAATGGAAAAAAAAAATTGAGGTATGGGGGCGCCTGGGTGGCTCAGTGGGTTAAGCTGCTGCCTTCAGCTCGGGTCATGATCTCAGGGTCCTGGGATCGAGTCCCGCATTGGGCTTTCCGCTCAGCAGGGAGCCTGCTTCCCTTCCTCTCTCTCTGCCTGCCTCTCTGCCTACTTGTGATCTCTGTCTGTCAAATAAATACATAAAATCTTTTAAAAAAATTGAGGTATGAAGTGTATACCATACTGACTGTAGAAAAATGCAATATCAGGATGAACACTTTAGCTGATATTTTGAATTTACTATGAAATATAAATTAAAGGAGTCACAGTCTCACCACCAGCATTTTGCTATGACCGACTTTATGATTCAGGCACTTTTCCTGAGATCAATTCTAGAACATAGTTGCTAAAAGAATGAAAAAGACAAATGATAGATTGGATTAATGGCCATTAAGGCAATATGTGAATGGCTACCAGCTTTAATAACGCATACAAAAGATAATTTACAGAAGAGGTGGAAAGCAAAGAAGTAGAAACGTCAAAGGAGGGAACTAGAGATAATTGTGGTTATGATGACAGGGATGTTTGTGCTCACTTGCGCCCTCTCTCTCTGACAAATAAATCTTTAAAAAAAAAAAAATAAAAGGTGAAATGTCAGTGACTAGGTGAGATTCCCAAAATAAGTCCCGGGTTTAACTACGGTATTTGAAGTAAGCTAGGTAGTTAATTAGACTTCAAATAATTTCGTATCTTTGCTGCTAAGACTTCATTTTCATCTTATAGTGTATTTGATTTTTTTTAATAAGACTCCAAATTAGCCAAACATTTTAAAATTTATATTTGTTAAAAGGGAAGAAAAATTGATGAAATTTAAAAATTATAAATAGAATTAATGATAAGCATTGTAAAGTAGAGGGGCATCTGGCTGCTTCAGTGGGTGGAGCATGTGACTTTTAATCTCCGGGTTGTGGGTTTCAGCCCCACATTGGGTATAGAGTTTATTTATTTATTTATTTTTTTAAAAAATTGTAAGTAGAGAAGTCTTCTCATAGACAAGTAAATGAAAGCACTAAATTTAGAACATATTCAATTCTTTTTTTTTTTTTTTTTTTTTTTAAGATTTTATTTATTAGAACATATTCAATTCTTTGAACGTAGTAAAGCTTGTAGAGTAAAATGTGAATTTAATTCATATCACAGGCAGTAGTTGAGTATGTTACCATTTTTCTTAGTGCTTTACATATGTAATATCTTTAATTGTATTCAATAGTTTCACAGTTTATTCCGTATTAAGCAGTAGAATTATTAGCCAATATTCCTTTCATTATTTTTTGTGTTCTAAAAGGTAGATACTTGGTGCCTGGGTGGCTCAGTCAGTTAAGCGTCTGCCTTTGGCTCAGGTCATGGTCCTGGAGTCTTGGGATCGAGCCCTGCATCAGGCTCCCTGCTCAGCGGGAGTCTGTTTCTCCCTCTCCCCTTTACCCCGCTTTCATGCTCTCTCTCTCCCTCTGTCTCACAAATAGATAAATAAAATCTTTAAACAAAAAAAAAAAAAGAAAGAAAGAAAGAAAAGAAGGGGCACCTGGGTGGCTCAGTCAGTTAAGCGGCTGCCTTCCACTTGGGTCGTGATCCCAGACTCCTGGAATCAACCCCCACTTTGGGCTCCCAGCTCAGTGGAAAGCATGCTTCTCCCTCTCCCACTTTCCTGCTTGTGTTTCCTCTCTCACTGTGTCTCTCTCTGTCAAATAAATAAAATCTTTTAAAAGAAAAAAGGTAGATACTTTCCTTACTTTTAGAGCACTTGAACTTTAATGGACCATCTTCTCGGAATAGTTAATTTTATGTTTTTGTTTTTGTTTTTTCAAACAAAAGGTCTCATGTATTTATTATTGAACCAACCAACTGGTGCAGAAGCATAGTAACAGAAGAATCCTTTCCCTGATAAAACATGTCTATTGTTCAGGTAGTAGTGATGTTACAGAGTGGTAGGATATGAGTTTGTGACTGTGCAGCATAGATATGTGTGCCGTCCCATGTGCTGTTGCTTATAGACCAGCTTAATTCTTCTCCAGTGCCTCCTCTTGAAGTTGTACCTAATTTTGTTACCAGTTTTCATCTGAATCCACTGGGGAATGGGACAGTTCTGCTTTTGTTTCTTTGCCAGAAATTGCTTGATGGGCCTTGTGAGAAGATCCAAATCAGAGTATTAATGTGCAGAGACGGGATTCAAACCCAGGCTATCCAAGCTCCTAGGTTAGGGTGACTTCCAGACTTCCCTGCGATAGTCCATGGTGAGGAATAGTCAACCACACATACCATGATGGCAGAGAGTAAGTTAGAGAAAAAATAGTTTACTTTTTCTTTTTTTTTTTTTAAAGATTTTATTTATTTTGACAGAAATCACAGGTAGGCAGAGAGAGGAAAGGAAGCAGGCTCCCTGCTGAGCAGAGAGCCCGATGTGGGGCTCAATCCCAGGACCACGGGATCATGACCTGAGCCGAAGGCAGAGGCTTTAACCCACTGAGCCACCCAGGTGCCCAGTAGTTTACTTTTTGAGTGAAATTAAAATGAATCATGGTTAGCACATCGACTCATACAAAGTATAGTTGAATGGTATAGAACGAAAATTGATTAAGATAATAACATACCCAGGGCACCTGGGTGGCTCAGTCGTTAAGGGTCTGCCTTTGGCTCATATCATGATCCCAGGGTCCTGCGATGGAGCCCTGCACTGGGCTCCCTGCTCAGCTGGAGGCCTGCTTCTCCCTCTCCCACTACCCCCCCTTGTGTTCCCTCTTTTCTGTGTCTCTCTCTGTCAAATACTAAATAAAATCTTTAAAGAAAAAAAAAAAAGTAGTAACATATCCAAAGCACTTGCCTCCCAAAACATATATGAGGTTTAAATGAACTTGACAACCTTTTAGATTTAAGATTCTTTTGTTATTTTTGTTCTGTTTTTGCATTATCTTAATGTCTGAGAAAATAATGAAATTCTGTATAAGCCCACAGAACTTTTCATTAAAGTATTATCTTTTTCTAGCTTAAAGCAATAAATGTAGATCTTCAGAGTGATGCTGCTCTGCAAGTGGACATTTCTGATGCTCTTAGTGAAAGAGATAAAGTAAAATTCACTGTACACACAAAGGTGAGTGTGATTTTGAACATGTATTATTTCAGCTATTTATTGTGCAAATGTTACATATGTAATAATATATTGACTGGAACCTTGGTTTTGAACATGATTAGAAACCATATTTTAGTTTATAATTCATGCTTTTAACAGTTTTAGTGAATGTACTTGTTTTAATGTACTTTTTAAAGATTAACATTTAAGAATCACAGAACCTAGATGTAATGCACATTTAATTTTCTCTAGACTTATTAACATGTTTCACTATTCTTGTTTTCAGTTTTGTTTTTTCAGTTAATTATATTACCATCTTACCGAGCACCTGGGTGGCTCAGTTGGTTAAGCCTCCTACTCTTGATTTTAGTTCAGCTCATGATCGCAGGCTTGTCCCTCTCCCTGCAGCCACCCTCCTCTCTTTCTCTCTCTCTCTCTCTCAAATAAATAAATAAAATATTTAAAATTAAGTAAATAAATTACTGCCTTACAAATTATTTTCTTCTTGGATTTTAGTTCTCAGGCACATTTTCAGATCGTAGATTTATTTTCCTTTGAGTAGTTGAGTTTGATATATATTAATAACCTTTAAGTAATGGTGGCAGTACAATATAATAAGAGGCTGTCAACTTACTTTTTCAAAGTTGCCACGATAATTTCTTCTGGGTGTCTCAGAGTTTTCATTATAGATTGTAAAAGTACTGATAATCATTCATGTAAGACTAATTTAAGAAAATAAGATTAAAAGTGTTTATTAAAAGCCTTTTAGTATAATTTTGATTTTTCTTCAAGAAAATCTCTATCTTTGCAGAGTTCATTGCCAAATTTTAAACAAAATGAGTTTTCTGTAGTTCGACAACATGAGGAATTTATCTGGCTTCATGATTCCTTCATTGAAAATGAAGACTATGCGGGTTACATTGTAAGTGTTGGGGTTCCATTTTAATCCCATTTTCTAGGCGCTTTTTAGATACCTTGTTATGTGTTAAATCTTGTTTAGCATTTTAGTGAACTGGTGTGATTTTTAAAAATTGTCAGTTTTAAAACACAATGGACTACCACCTTTTATCCTGAATTGTCTATAGTTTGAGAGTGTGAAGATAATGGATATCTTATGCTCCTTCATTTAAACTCAAATTCTTACTGTTTATTGGAATTGAAACAGGCTTTTCCTAGAGATTAATGAGGGGGATATTATAAACCATATTGGTTTTGAACCCTTAGGTAGCAGATATTTAGGGTTGGAGGGTCCCCTAAGAGGTTATTTAGGTATCCATCAGGGCCTGACCACACTCAAATTCCTGAAACTTAGTTTCATGTAATCTCCTTGAAATCATCCTGGTCTGATTCTGTTTCCATCCTTGTGGCCACTCCTTCTCAGTCATTTGCTCTTTCTTTGTATGACTCAGAATTTGGGGACAACTGGCAGTGCATTCCTTTTTTTTTTTTTTTTTTCTCACAAAAACTACCAGTTTATATAAAGGATCAACTCAGGACAGCCAAAAGAAAGAGATGCATAGGACAAGGTACAGGGAGAGGGGGTTGGTGCAAAACTCTCATGTTCTGCAGGTGTACCACCTTCCACCTTCCCAGCATGTCAGTGTCTTCACCAACCTGGAAGCTCCTCCTTTTTGCATCTTATTTCCACCTTTCTGTCCTCATCTTGTCTGATGGCTTTTTCTTTCTACCATGTCCTTCTACAGACTAAACTCTCCTCAAAGAGCAAGACCATGTTTTCTTTAGGGCGCTTGGGTGGTTGAGTTGGTTGAGCGCCTGCCTTCAGCTCAGGTCATGACCGCAGGATCCTGGGATCAAGTCCTGCATCAGGCTCCCTGCTCATTGGGGAGTCTACTTCTCCCTCTGCCTGCAGCTTCCCCTGCTTGTGCTTGCTCACTCTTTCTACTCTCTCTGACAAATAAATAAAATCTTAAAAAAAGAAAAAAGATTATGTCTTATTTATCTTTATATGCACATTGTTCGGCATCATTCCTGGCACACAGTAGATGGGGTGTATGTGTGCTCAGCTGCTCTTGATACTTCTTTCCCTGTTGCTTTCCTCAAGCATAACCCTTTTCCTGTATTCATTCTGTAGCTTTCCCCTACTTATCTGTTCTTCCTCATACCTTCTTGCTTTCTTTACTTCCATCATTTCCCCTAAACACTTCTTACTTGTAGGCCCTTCCTCTCAATGTACACTTTCTCTTTATTATTCCTTTGAATGATACGGCTCTTCTAGATCTTAAGTGTTTACTTACCCACTGTGAGTAAATAGAATGACGTTAGTCATTAATCCCTGTCTTGTTCTGGTTTTAAGTCCGTACTTTCTGTTTCTGATCCACTCCTCCAGTTGAGGAACCCTTTTTAACATTCCTTGCTGGATCCTACTGTTGGGATTTATGAATTTTAGAAACAGAATAGCATAAAGCTACTATGAATTCCTTAATTTAAAAAATATTTGTATTTAATTGAACCATTTACATAATTCTGAAAAATGGTATGCATCTTCTTTTAGTATATAGTCAGAGCTTAATGTGCATATAATTTGAGGACTCTAAGTTGCCACATAGAAATCTGCAGATTAAAGTGTGGGAACGAGGGGCGCCTGGGTGGCTCAGTGGGTTAAGCCGCTGCCTTTGGCTCAGGTCATGATCCCAGGTCCTGGGTTCAAGCCCCACGTCGGGCTTTCTGCTCAGCAGGGAGCCTGTTTCCTCCTCTCTCTCTGCCTGCCTCTCTGCCTACTTGTGATTTCTCTCTGTCAAAAAAAAAAAAAAAAAAAAATCTAAAGTGTGGGAACGAGTGTTCTAATAGTAGAAAATAGTGCTCTGCTGTTGGCACAAAGGACCTAATCAAATTCTCTACCCTGAATTGATATATTTCTGGTGTTGTGTTCATTCAGGATGTCTTTAGCTCTCCCAGATTCAGTCTTTTATGGTGGCAGCAGTACGGCTGCTGTGAAAAAGAAAATAGTCTTTAAATGAGTGACTTGGTTCTCTTACAGATCCCACCAGCACCACCAAGACCTGATTTTGACGCTTCAAGGGAAAAACTTCAGAAGCTGGGAGAAGGAGAAGGGTCCATGACAAAGGAAGAGTTCACAAAGATGAAACAGGAACTGGAAGCGTATGTGATTTTTCTTACTGCTTTGTTAATTGTGCTTATTTTAATGCCTTTTTCTGTGCTCTCTGATATCCCATCCTTTTAATCATTTCACCACAGTGACCCTTTCTGAAAGATGCAGGTTTAAGCCAAACAACCAGTTTTAATGATCATGATCAGAGCCTACAGGAAAATTATGGAATAATTGTCTGCATTGTTAAATTCTTTAAATTAATGTTTTAAATAGACTCTGAAAATTGAAAACAGAGGATCCAAAACCTTATTAAAAAATAATAGAAAGGGAAATACTACTTTTTAAAAACAGAACGTAACTTGTTTTATTTTTTATTTGCAAGGTCTTAGTCATTGCCAAACTGGTTTTCTTTTTTCGATATGTGCATACTACCCAAACTTCTGTTTCTCATAGAAATATGCACTGTGCAACTCTGCATATGTTCTGTTTTCTTTTTTTAAAAATATGTGTGTGTGCGTGTGTGTATGTATAATTTTTGCCCTCTTTTTCTCTGCGTCTGGCTTCTGAGGAGGAAGAAGAATAGGAGCAAAGTAACAAGAGAATAGTTCTAAAATGTTTTTCGTTGAATGATTATTAGTTTCACATATACTGGAAATGTATTAAATCCTTGAAAAAATTTGAGATAGTTTCTATTTTGTTTTTAGCATACTTGCTAAAAATACCAAATCTTTCCTCTTTTATTAGACACTTGAAATAATTTTAGATTTGCAGTGTATTGTTTTTCTGTATTTTGGGGGCTATACAAGGAAATAGTTTCCTTGCATCATCATCACTTTCATCACTCTTTTTCTAGTCATTTCTCCTCTTCGTGCATTTCCTTTTCTCCTCTTCCACTTAGTTTCAGCTTTTAAGCATATATCCCCATGGCCACTAGCCTCCTTTTCAGAATGCTAAACTCATTTGACAGGATAAATTAGCAAAGTAGATCTTTTTTGTCAAAGTGTAAGGTGCCAGGTATTTTAAGACTTTTGTCTATGCTGGGTGCAAGCAATAGTCTGAGACCAGACAGAGATCTATACTTTTATAGTTATAAGACTGAAAACTGGAAATTAGCAGAGCACATTAATATTAAAGAATCTGTGGTTTTCCAGTGGCCCTGATCATGATTCTTTTGTGGTCTGGTTAGGGGTTGGATAACAGAGAACCTTGGGTTTATCCTACTGCTACCTCCATCCTCTGCATCCTTCTTTTTTGTCTTCACTGAATGACTACCCTCACAGAGATCAAACTTCTCCCAACATTGGTCCTGCTGGTTTGCTGGTATGTAAAATTTATCCTCCTTGCACGTAGTTGAAGCAACAATATTGGGCATTTTCCTTGAGTGTTTCTTTTTTTCAAACTGACATGTATTACTATATGATCGTTGTGATTCACTGATATTAAAATATTTTAAATACAGATTTTCAATGTAATGACAAAAATTAGTCTCTGTGGTATGCTTTTTTTCTTGTGTGTTTGGGTCATTAGATGAAAATAATTATTAATGTCAAAAATGTGTACTGAGGTTTGGGTTTTATTTTTTGTATACAAGTGTTTAAATGCAGTAATTATCTAGAAATTGAGTCAAAAAGATTGTATCAAATAATTTGTAGTATACTTTCTCTGGAGCTGAAAACAAATCCCTCTGTAGTTACCTTTAACATCTACTTGCATAAGAAGAAAGGTTCATAAAACCTAAAAATATTAACATTTAAATATAATAAATCCCATTAACTAGCATGAAGCCTTTTCGAGCTGGGTTTTACATATTTTATTAACAGTTCAACTAAAATCTTTGTTTATGTGGATTTTATCTTTATATCTTTAATTTTGCATTCAGTATAATTCAGAGTATTTGTTGAAAAACTTGTTGCAGACGATTTTCTAGTTGATGCAGTGTTTTACCTTTAATTTTGTGTATTGTTTCTAGTGAATATTTGGCAATATTCAAGAAGACTGTTGCAATGCATGAGGTGTTCCTATGTCGTGTGGCAGCACATCCTATTTTGAGAAAAGATTTAAATTTTCATGTCTTCTTGGAATATAATCAAGATGTAAGTATTGATTAAAGTAGTGATCGAGGTTTATTTTTAGAGTTACTGGAAAAGGCAAGAAATAGATGACCTCTTTTTGTAACATTATTATATTTCAGAGCAGTTTAAAATAATACTTTTGTAGTGATAATACAGTATTTCAATAGAACTTGAGTAGATTAATTGAAGAAATGAGGGTAAATCATGTTACTACATGGGATATTGATTTTTCATCCTGAATTGTGAACTTCTTAAGAAACAGGGTTATCAATTTGATTGTTTATTAAATTGGAGTTTGGAGTCCTCTGAAGCCCTGTGGGGAATCCCAGCCAGGTGTTAGAGCTAAAGAATTCCAGGTTACTTTAGGATTAATCATTGACTTGATCCGTTTAACTGATCTTCTTCAGTGTGATTGCTCCTAATCTTTCCTCCCTCTCTGCGTGAAAACTGTTATAGTGCAAATAGAAAAATTGATGCAATTGAGCTTTAAAGATTTCTTCATTTGTAGTACTGGCAAAGAATTTTAATGGGTGGGTGATATAGATATTGGGATTTATACTTGGATGACAAGATTAACTCATAATTTTAGTAAAAAACAAGTGTAGCATAGTGCTAGTTTGCTTAGAAATCAATATCAAGATCAAAGTTTTGTATATATAAATTTGTCTTTCTGGTTTGGTTTTAGTTGACATGACCATGACAATAAAATGTCCTAAGTCTAGCAGTAGAGAGAACACATTTTTTTTTTTTTTTTAAGATTTTATTTATTTATTTGACAGAGATCACAAGTAGGCAGAGAGGCAGGCAGAGAGTTGGGGGAAGCAGGCTCCCTGCTGAGCAGAGAGCCCGATGCGGGGCTCGATCCCAGGACCCTGAGATCATGACCTGAGCCAAAGGCAGAGGCCCAACCCACTGAGCCACCCAGGCACCCCAACATATTTTTTAAAAGGGTATGAAGTACCTCAAGATCACAGAAACAGGAGCACCTGGGTGGCTCAGTGTTAAGTGGCTGCCTTTGGCTCAGGTCCTGATCTCAGGATCTTGGGATCAAGCTCTGCGTCAGGATTCCTGTTCATCAGGAAGCCTGCTTTTCCCTCTCCCACTACCCTTGCTTATGTTCCTTCTCTTGCTGTCTCTCTTTCTCTGTCAAATATATAAATAAAAAATCTTTAAAAAAAGAAAAAAAGATCACAGAAGCATAGCACTTAAGCATGGGTACTTTCACAAGCATAAATGTGGTGATACTGGTATGTGGTCATTTATAACTAGGAATTATAAATAATGCTGGCTATATCATGAATTATAAGTGAAAACAGTTTGTGAGTAGGGTTGCTAAAGTGATATAGATGCTAGCATCAATCTTTTACTGTTATGTGTCTGTTTTTCCTCAACCTTATTTGTGGCCTGGGCCAAAACCTTAATAATAATTGGTAGAGCAGCATAGGTATACTGGCGTGGTATTGTCAGCTCAAGGCCACTCGTGCTAGAGGAGCCTCATGCTCCACACACTCTGTCCCATCGCCAAATCCCTTAGCGCTATCTGAAATTCTGTATCTTTTTTTTTTCTTTTTTAAGATTTATTTATTTGCGAGAGAGCGAGAGAGAGAGCAGATGCACGAGTAGGGAGTGGAGAGGGGCAAAGGGAGAGGGAGAGAATCTGAAGCAGATCTTGTCATGGGGTTTGATCCCAGGACCCTGAAATCACAACCTGAGCCAAAATCAAGAGCTGGACACTGAACTGACTGAGCTACCCTCATGCCCATATATATCTGTATTTTTTTTTTAAAGATTTTTATTTATTTATTTGACAGAGAGATCACAAGTAGGCAGAGAGGCAGGCAGAGAGAGAGGGAAGCAGGCTCCCTGCTGAGAGAGAGCAGAGAGCCTGATGCGGGGCTCGATCCCAGGACCCTGGGATCATGACCTGAGCTGAAGGCAGAGGCTTTAACCCACTGAGCCACCCAGGCGCCCCTATATCTGTATTTTTTAAATTTTTCTATTTATTATTTGTCTCCTGCGACTAAAATATAGGCTCTCTGGAAGTAAGGCTTTTATTTTTCACCACTGCATCCTGAGCACTTTAGAGCAGTGGCTGACAATTAAGATATAATAAAATAAGTATTTGTTAAAATGATAAGTGAGTGAGGTGTGCTTGGGTGGCTCAGTCGGTTAAGCATCTGCCTTCTGCTCCTGTTACGATTCCAGTGTCCTAGGATCAAGTCGAGGCGTAAAGCTTCCTTAGTGGGGAGCCTGCTTCTCCCTCTCCCTTTGCCACTCCCCCTGTTTGTGCTCTCTAGCTCTCTCTCAAATGATAAAATCTTTTTTTAAAAAAAGGTAAGTGAATGAGGGGCACCTGAGTTGCTCAGTGGGTAAAGCCTCTGCCTTCGGTTCAGGTCATGATCTCAGGGTCCTGGGATGGAGCTCCACGTCAGGCTCTCTGCTCAGCGGAGAGCCTGCTTCCCTCTCTCTCTCTGCCTGCCTCTCTGCCTACTTGTGATCTCTGTCTGTCAAATGAATAAACTCTTTAAAAAAAGAAAAAGGTAGGTGAATGGTTATTAATTGTTTAGATCAGCTTTATAAATAGCCTTCAGAGGGGTGCGTGGGTGGCTCAGTAGGTTAAAGCCTCTGCCTTCAGCTCGGGTTATGATCCCAGGGTCCTGGGATCAAGCCCCGCATTGGGCTCTCTGCTCAGCAGGGAGCCTGCTTCCTCCTCTCTCTCTGCCTGCCCCTCTGCCTACTTGTGATCTCTATCTGTCAAATAAATAAATAAAATCTTTTTTAAAAAATAAATAAATAAATAGCCTTCAGAAATCTTAGGGTTTCATAAGTTTTCTCCCATCAATGTAGATTTTTTTTTCCTCCCAAACTAATACATGCTTAATAGAAATAATGATGTGATATGTTGTAATAACCCTTTTAATATCAGCATATGGTGTTTTGGAGAAACTCTGAAAAGACAGGACAGTGTTTTGCAAATATTCTGTAATAACAGCAGGACACCTGGGTGATGCTCTTGATTTCGGCTCAGGTCATGATCTCAGGGACGTGAGATCAAGCCCTGCATAGGCTCTGTGCCCAGCATGGAATCTCTCTCCTTCTACCTCCTCCCCAATCCACTCATGTTCTCTCACTCTCTTTCATATAAATGAATAAATCTTTCTAAACTATATAATTAGGGGCACTTGGGCAACTCAGTCGTTGGGTGTCTACCTTTCACTCAGGTCATGATTACAGGGTTCTGGGATCAAGCCCCACATCTCCCTCTGCTTGACCTCCTCCTCCTTGTGTTCCCTTTCTCACTTTGTCTCTCTGTCAAATGAATAAATAAAATTTAAAAAAATAATAAAATATATAATTAATTAATAGCAGTACATTAACAGGTTATAGAAGATCATAGGCCCAAAACTAAAAAGTTTTTCTCAGTCTTGTTCTGATGCTGTTTCTCTGATCTTTACTCACTTCACTGGGGCAGGAAAAGTAATCTGTATGTGCTATTTTGTTACCTAAGTTTTAGAGGGTCATGGGATCAATGAGCTGTTGAAGTGGAACTAGGGTGCTTGAAGTCTAAAAAGGCCATGGGGAGGCGCCTGGGTGGCTCAGTGGGTTAAGCCTCTGCCTTCGGCTCAGGTCATGATCCCAGGGTCCTGGGATCGAGCCCCGCATCGGGCTCTCTGCCCAGCAGGGAGCCTGCTTCTCCCTCTCTGCCTGCCTCTCTGCCTGCCTCTCTGCCTACTTCTGCCTACTTGTGATTTCTCTCTCTGTCAAATAAATAAATAAATCTTAAAAAAAAATAAATAAATAAATAAAAAATTAAAAGGCCATGGGGCATCTGGGAGGGCTAGAAAATCTTGTTCTAGCTTTTAGTTGTGTGAGAAGTAGTCACTGTTGTAATGACTGCCTTTAGTGTTGCTTTACTTAGGTAGCTATATACCTTTCCTCTTTCTGCTAGGTATAATCTGAGTCTGCTTAACAGTAGATTAAATATTTAACCTAATTAACACCTTAAGCCCATTCAATTCTTGCTACCTTATCAGTGGCCGCACCCAGGACCCTGCCTCCTGTCTGAGTTCTTAAACTCTAGTATTAACAGATTCCGAGCATAAACAACTCTGTTTTTACCCATTCTTATTTTGGCTGTTCGTTGACTCACTGGTAATCTAAACCCTTGACTTATCCAGCATTTTGACCCTGTTAGCAGCCCTTTTGTCTTTATATCTTTCTCATCTACCCTGGATTGCCTGCTCCATTTATAACAAGGTTATGACTTTAGATAGCTCTCTCCCATTTTCCATAAAAGCTCATTTTAACTTGCAGCAGTTCTTCTTGATGAGATAATGACCTTGTTCACTAGGAGGTGAAAGCTAGTCAGAAATCAAATCCTACAACTCCATGTGTCTCCCACAACCTCAACCATGATGGCAGCCACACTCCTGTATGAGCTTTTCTTTTCTTTTCGTTTTCTTTTTTTGGTTGTTGGTTTGTTTTTTTTTTAAATCCTTTCCAATTTGGACACCCTTTTAATTTCTTTTGCTTGCCTAACTGCCCTGGCTAGGACCTCCGGTACTGTGTAAAACAGAAATGACAAGAGCAGACATCTTCGTTTTGTCTCTGATCTTAGGGGGAAAGCATTCATTGTTTCACTGTTAAGTATGATGTTAGCTGTGGGGCTTTCATTGATGCTCTTTATCAAGTTGAAGTTCCCTTTTGTTCCTAGTTTGTTGAGTGTTTTTGTTATGAGAAAGTATAGCTATTGAGATGATGTGGGTTTTGTCCTTTATTCTGTTAATATGATGTCTCACATTGTGCCTTTCCATTTTGATGAAGATACCTTTCTAGCTCTCCTGGATCCCATCTGCTTCTGCATCTTTCGGATCTCTTCTAAGTTTTCTTCTTAACTCTGTGACTCCTTCCTAGTCTCCTTCATGAGTTTTTCCCTCCATGTATCTATTCATTTAAATCTCATCCTTCCTAGATTCCCCACTGACTCCTCCAGAAGTTTGGAAGTTCCTCTAGGGGTACCTGGGTGGCTCAGCAGTTAAGTTTCCCAACTTTTTAATTTTTTTTTAAGATTTTCTTTATTTATTTGAGAGAGAGAGCACGCACACGCACATGAGCAGGGGTAGGGACAGTGGGAGAGGGAGAAGCAGACTTCCCACTGAGCAGGGAGCCCAATGGTGGGCTCAGTTCTGGGACTCCAGGATCATGACCTGAGCTGAAGGCAGGCACCTAACCAGCTGAGCCACCCAGGTGCACCAAGTGTCTAACTCTTCATTTTGGCTCAGGTCGTGATTTCAAGTTCATGAGATGGAGCCCCACATCAGGTTCTGCACCCAGCATGGAGTCTGCTTCTCTCCCTAACCACCCCCCAACTCGCTCTCTTTCTAAAATAAATGAATAAATCCTTAAAAAAAAAAAAAAAAAAAGTAAAAGAGTTCCTTTAGCTTTCTAATTCTATAAATTCTCCCTAAGTGATCTCATTGACTCCTGTGGCTGCAGGCACTCTAATATGCTATTAACTTGTAAATCTGTATTAATTCTGAACCCCAGCCCTCTTTATTAAACAGTCTCATGAAAACCTCTATTTAGATGTCCTTTTGGCATTTTACCCTCCGCTGAACTCTTCTTTAAACCCATGCTTCCAGGGCACCAGGGTGTCTCAGTTGTTAAGCATCTGCCTTCAGCTCAGTTCACAATCTGAGAGTCCTGGGATGGAGCCTCACATAAATCTCCCTCTCCCACTCCCCTGCTTGTGTTCCCTCTCTCATTACATCTCTCTCTCTGTCAAATAAATTAATAAAATCTTAAAAAAAAAATAAATCCATGCTTCCTTTTGTGTTTTCTGTCTCAAAGAAGGTACCACCACCTTCCGATTCCTTAAAACCTAAAAATTACTAAGGCACATAGGTGTCTCAGTTGAGCAATAGCCTCTTGATTTCGGCACAGGTCATGATCTCAGGGTTGTGGGTCATCCCTCATGTCGGGCTCTGTGTTCAGCATAGAATCTGCTTGTTCCTCTCCCTCTGCGCCTCCACCTGTGCGTGCACGCGCACTTGCTCTCTGTTTCTGTCTCTCAAATAAATAAATCTTATAAATAAATGATTTTTTTTAGGACTTTATTTATTTATTTGACTGAGACAGAGCACACAACCAGGGGGAACAGGAGAGGGAGAAGCAGAGACCCCGATGCAGTACTTGATCAGAGGACCCTGGGATCATGACCTAAGTCGAAGGCATATGGTTAAGGCTAAGCAACGCAGGTGCCCCTAAATAAATAAAATCTTAAAACAGAAACAAAAAACTAAAATCTAAAAATTACTCGTTACTCTTCCTACTCCCTGTTCCTATTAGGGAAACACCAAATCCTGTCTGTTTTACTCTCTTACAGTATTAGGAATGTGTCCTCTTCTTTCCTATCACCAGACCTAAAGATTGGTTCTGACTTTTCTAATTGTTGACTGGATTATTTTAGATTTTTTATTTATTTTTTTGTCAGAGAGAGCAAGAGCACAGAGAAATTCGGGCAGAACAGGCAGAGCGAGAAGCAGGTTCCCTGCTGAGCAAGGAGCCCGATGTAGGACTCCATCCCAGGACTCTGGGATCATGACCTGAGCTGAAGGCAGATGCTGAACCAGCTGAGCCACTCAGGCGTCCCTGACTGGATTATTTTAAAGGTTTTTTTTTGTTTTGAGAGAGTGAGCCAGCATGCACATAGGCACAGCGGGGGAGAGGGGGAAGGAAAAAGAAAATCTTTTTTAATTTTTTATTTAAAATTCAATTTAATTAATACATACTATATTACTAGTTTCAGAGGTAGAAGCCAGTGATTTATCAGTTGCATGCAACACCCAGTCCTTATTACTTCACATGCCCTCCTTTATGCCCGTTACCCAGTTTCCCCACCCCCCACCTGTCTCCGCTCCAGCAAGCCTCAGTTTGTTCCCTGTAGTTAAGAGTTGAGAGAGAGGATCTTAAGCGGGTTCCATATTCAGTGCAGAGTCAGACACCAGGCTCCAATCCATCTCAAGACCCTGACATTATGACCTGAGCCGAAATCTAGACTCTGATGGTCTTAACTGACTAAGGTACCCAGGCACCCCAGTCCTTGCCTGGATTCTTGAAACGGTCCCTGACTGTTCATTCAGCTTCCAGTCTTAACTTTCTCCTCTCCTAAGTCTGTATTGAGTTCCCTTGGTGTTCTCCTAGTGCGCTATGGATTTGCTAACATTGTGCTACTCACCCCATGGTAAATCATGTGTTTCTCTTTATTCTCCTCTGAACCATAAATTACTCTTAAGAGTCTGCACCACCTTGAGGCATCTGGGTAGCTCAGTCAATTG
The DNA here is from genome assembly GCF_002288905.1 of Enhydra lutris kenyoni. Taxonomy (NCBI): domain Eukaryota; kingdom Metazoa; phylum Chordata; class Mammalia; order Carnivora; family Mustelidae; genus Enhydra; species Enhydra lutris. The sequence goes on along the minus strand of NW_019154088.1, from coordinate 33,251,850 downwards.
AGGGCTTTTTTTTTTTTTTTAATTTTTTTTTTTTTTTAAAGATTTTATTTATTTAC
>NW_019154088.1:33222626-33251784 GCF_002288905.1 Enhydra lutris kenyoni | reverse complement strand
TTGACAGAGAGAGATCACAAGCAGGCAGAGAGGCAGGCAGAGAGAGAGGAGGAAGCAGGCTCCCTGCTGAGCAGAGAGCCCGATGCAGGGCTCGATCCCAGGACTCTGAGATCATGACCTGAGCCGAAGGCAGCGGCCCAACCCACTGAGCCACCCAGGCGCCCCTTTTTTTTTAAATTTGAGAGAGAGCATGAGAGGGGGGAGGGTCAGAGGGAGAAGCAGACTCCCCGCTGAGCAGGAAGCCCAATGTGGGACTCAGTCCCGATCCCGGGACAGGCACCCCGAGGGCCTGACTCTTAATTTTGGCTCAGGTCATGGTCTCAAGTTGCTGGGATCCAGCCCTGCATTGGACTCCATCCTCAGCAGGGAGCCTACTTGGGATTTTCTCTCTCTCATTTCCTTCTGCACCTCTTCCAGCTCACGCTCTCTCTTACGAGCTCTCTCTCAAGTAAATAAGTCTTTTAAAAAAAAAAATAGTAGGGACCACTGCATAATCATCTTTATATCCTGAATACCTAGCGCAGTGCCTGATTTTATGTACATTTGTCAGTGGTTAATTAAATGAGTGAATTAATGAATTAATCTTAAAAATGCAGTTTAAGAAAACACCCAGCATGTATTGAGAAGCCTAAAGATAAAGCAGTTTGGAAGGGTTTCATGAAGAGATATATTTTAATTTGGATGTTTAATGATACCTGAATAGAATTTTTGGTAGGGGGCGCCTGGGTGGCTCAGTGGGTTAAAGCCTCTGCCTTCAGCTCAGGTCATGGTCCCAGGGTCCTGGGATCGAGCCCCACATCAGGCTCTCTGCTAGGTGGGGAGCCTGCTTCCTCCTCTCTCTCTGCCTATCTCCTCTGCTTACTTGTAATCTCTGTCAAATAAATAAAAATCTTTTAAAAAAAAATTTTTTTTGGTAGGAGGAGAGAGAGCATTTCAGGTATAGAGGAGTCTAAAAGTTCAGAGCTTCTTTTGAGAACTGTTTGGAACATAAGGTTCTGTGGGGGTAGGGTGATAGATGGAAAGATAAGTTGAACCAGATTGTTGAAAGTCTTGAATAGGCTTTCAATCTCTGAACATTGTGAAACTCTGTAAAAATTTGAGTAGGGAAGGGGCGCCTGGGTGGCTCAGTGGGTTAAAGCCTCTGCCTTCGGCTCAGGTCATGATCCCAGCGTCCTGGGATCGAGCCCCGCATCGGGCTCTCTGCTCTGCGGAGAGCCTGCTTCCTCCTCTCTCTGCCTGCCTCCCTGCCTGCTTGTGATCTCTGTCTGTCAAATAAATAAATAAAATCTTAAAAAAAAAAAAAAATTTGAGTAGGGAAGAGATGCTCAAAATTTGATTTTGGAAGTCATCAACAGAATGAATTGAATTGAGAAAAAGAGATGTTAACAAGTAGTACAGTATAATAGGCCAGAAATAATAAGGTTTTCACTAGGACAGTGGGAAAGAAAGGGACAGATTTCAGGCATTTGATGATAGAATTTGAGTTGTGAGAGACAAAAAGAAGTTGTAGATTTTCAAGATTTTTAATGAGAGGTATGGTGTTTAAGGGAATATGTTGAAGAGACTGGTTGGATGGAGGGACCATAGATAGGGATCCAAGAAGAAAAATTTGGAGATTAGATTATAATGAATACTGTCTTAATCTAATGTGGGTTTAGCAGAATCTCCATATAAGGATATGATATAGGCAGTTGGAAATAGGGTCTGACGTTCAGGAAAGAGCTTAGGGGTAGTAATCATGATTGTGAATCATTTACATAATGGTGAACATTGGAGCCATGGCAGTAGATCGGAAAATTAGATGGGATGTTCCATTGTGGCACATCCTGATGTAGCAAGTGGTAAAGTCAAAGAGTTAGCTGCTTCTCAGTTTTTTTGTTTGTTTGTTTGTTTGTTTTTAAACAATTTTATTTATTTATTTGACAGAGAGAGAAAGATCACAAGCAGGCAGAGAGAGAAGAGAAGTCGGCTCCCCACCGAGCAGAGAGCCCGATGTAGGCCTCGATTCCAGGACTGAGCCACCCAGGCACCCTGCTTCTCAGTTTTGCCTTTAGATAACCATTCTTTAGATAACCATTCTTGCCATTTGGGTGTCAACCTTTTGTGTCCCTTATAAGTTGCTAATCTCCAGAACAGGACAAGACATGATATTTGGATGAGTTCAGAGTGAAGAATTTGGCAGAATATGGGGTGCCTGGGTAGCTCAGTAGGTTAAGCATCTACCTTTCAGCTCAGTCATGATCCCAGAGTCCCAGAATTGAGCCCCACATCAGGCTCCCTGCTCGGTGGGGAGTCTGCTTCTTCATCTGCCCCTCACACTGCTCGTTCTCTCATTCTCTCACAAATAAAATAAATAAAATCTTACAAAAAAAAAAAGAATTTGCAGAATGTGTTTTCAAAGCTTACACAGAGTCATGTGATGGTGTATGACTCCATAAATTTTACATTTTTTTTTTAAGATTTTATTTATTTGACAGAGATCACAAGTAGGCAGAGAAGCAGGCGGGGGAGGGGGGGGAGCAGACCCCCTGCTGAGCAGAGAGCCTGATGCGGGGCTCAATCCCAGGACCCTGAGATCATGACCTGAGCCAAAGGCAGAGGCTTAACCCACTGAGCCACCCAGGCGCCCCTAAATTTTATATCTTTAAAGGAACACCTGGATTAAATTTGTAGTTGTCTTTATATTATATATATGATGATAAGGCTACTTGCAATGGGATTATCAGATGTACTCACAAAATTTGAGATAATCTAGGCATTATTGTAGACCACCTGAATCTGAATCTTTGAGAGTAAAGCCAGCCTCCTCTTTAGTACCCTAAAGTTTGAAAGTCACTGATACACATGATGAAATTGCCAATTTACTAAAGTTTAAAAACCAGGATCCTTTTGTGGTTGCCATTTTGATGTCAGAGAATAAAAGGTGTTACTTTAAAAAAAGAAAGTATGACTTTCCATTTGTAATCTAAAAAAATTGTCAGCTTAAGTTTACCTTTCTTTCAGCTGAGTGTGAGAGGAAAAAATAAAAAAGAGAAACTTGAAGATTTCTTTAAAAACATGGTAAAATCAGCAGATGGAGTAATTGTTTCGGGAGTAAAGGTAAGATTTTATTTGATTAATAGAGGTATTGGTTTGAGAATCTACTCCTTTTAAGAAGATAGATTGAGATTTCAGATGTGCAGATGACACTGTTGGAGTAAAAGAGAAGTTTGGGCCCCCTGCCCTCGATTCTACTCTTTGGAGAACTTCCTTTTCCCAGGGGTGAGAGATCTGTAGGTCCAAGGGGATTTACCCACCTGGAGTGCATGCCCCTTACCTCCAAACTAGACCAGGCTTTAGGGATCTGGAACCCCGTATTTCCTTGCCTAAATCTGAAGCCTGCTTCTAACTTTTCCTCTTCTGTGGGCCTCTTCTCTGAGTTCATCCTCCAGTGTATGCATTCATGGGTGGTCAGGGGTGACCATGGAACAGCTGGGGAGAGGGCGGGCACAAGGGAGAAGATCAGTGTGCAGGAGAGAATATCCATTTACATACGTATGTGAGGTTTCTCTGGGTGCCTTACAGAACTGCAGGATAGGGCATGAAGAGGGACTGCTTCCATTTGTACATTTGTCCTTGGCCTACAAAATCTTAGGAGCAGACTTGGGTTCAGATGTGGAGTTAGAAGAGCTCCGTTGAGGTTTTAGTCTTGTGGGTGGGGGTGGGGGGTGCCTGGCTTATTTGGTAGAGCATATGACTCTTGATCTCAGGGTCGTGAATTCAAGCCCCATGTTGCGCGTGGAGCTTACAAATAAACAGGTGTATTCAAAATTAAAATAAATAATACCCAAGTATTTCTTAATGATGTTCTAAAAATGGTACAAGAATTAATTTATCTAAGACTCTCACCACTAAAAGAAAAAAGTGTTTGTATTACATTATCAAGCAGATACAAAGAAAGATAAATGCTGCTTTGTCATCATTGCCTGTTTTTATAAACACATCTGAAGTAAAACTTAGGTGGGAATTACTGTTTATTTGATTTACACTTCAGTTTTTCAGAGACAGGTCAGCTGGTCTGTTGACAGTGCTTGTGCCATGGCTACTTTCTAGTAAGGACTCCACTTCTTTCATTTTGATGCTACTTATGCATTAATATTGAACATTTTTCTTAGCATTAAGTATAAACCACTATATGGATTATGATTTTGGTGAAGAAGTAACTAACATTTTTTGAACATTTACAGTGTGTTCGTTGATCCATATTTTGTTTACTCTTCAACCCTACAAGTTGGGTAGTTTTATCCCCATTTTAACAGTTAAAATTTATACACATGAATTACAAATTTTAAAGAAATTTTGTTAGTACCGACTTTTCTTTCCTAAGTTCTGTTAATGTGGATTTGAATTACATCATTTTAGCTGGTGCTTTTTCAAAAAAGCGACTGCTGTTTTAGAAAGGAGGAAAGGATTTTGAATAGTTTTATTTTTAATGTGTATCTGGCTTTGTTTCAAAAAAGATACAGTAATTGCTTCCAGAAGGCTAGTTTGGCCATATTTCCCCAAAGCAGTCAGAGAGGGCTGTAATGACAAAGGCTTGGCAGCCTTCAGGAATGGCTCATAGAATACATAGTAGACCAAGAGAAATAGATTGAGACTTGCCTCTCGTAATTTTTTTCTTTTCAAAAGCAATAGATTACTTCCCCTGGCAGTAATGTATCTCTTGGAGAGGCAGGACTGTAGACACAGAACATAAGTAGGAAGGAACACGTTTCAGAGTTCAACATGTGAACATGAACCATTGTGGAAGGATCTAAGCTTTCATCTGCAAAACCATTCCAGATTTCTTCCTGGATAGATAGAAGTGCATGTCTATATGAAGTCTGAACTTGTTGGTAAAATCATTAGAACATCTTATTAGAGGATAGCTATGCGGTTTTACTGATCTTTTATGATTAAATGGTAAAGTGATTTATGTATTACACTAAAGCAAATAAGTGAAAAATTATATTTTCTTTTGACCCTATAGGATGTAGATGATTTCTTTGAGCATGAACGAACATTCCTTTTAGAATATCATAACCGAGTTAAGGATGCATCTGCTAAATCTGATAGGATGACAAGATCCCACAAAAGTAAGGTTTTTCTCTGTGGCTAAAGCTTACATTTTTTTTTTAATGGAATAATTATAAAGTTATTATGTTACTTAGAGTTTATAAAAGTCTTGATGTAGAACAGTGTTTCTCAAACTGTGGTCTGTGAAGTCTGGACCCTAAGGCTCTTTTTATTTTTAGCAAGTCTGTGAGGTCAAAACTATTTTCTTAATAGTCCATGGTGCTTTTTGTATTTTTCACCATGTTAACATTTACACTGATAAAGCAGAAGCCATGGTGGATAAAATTACTGGTGCCTTAGCACAGATCAAGGAGGTGGCATGAAATTGTGCTAAGAGTCACTATATTCTTTCCTGCAGTGCATTTACAATTAGAAAAGAAAAATTCAGTTAAGAATATCTTTGATAGGGCGCCTGGGTGGCTCAGTGGGTTAAGCCTCTGCCTTCAGCTGGGGGTCATGATCTCAGGGTCCTGGGATCAAGCTGCATCAGGCTCTCTGCTCAGCAGGGAGCCTGCTTTCCGCCCCACCCTCTCACCCCGCCTGCCTCTCTGCCTACTTGTGATCTCTGTCTGTCAAATAAAATCTTAAAAAAAAAAAAAAAGAATATATTTGATAAAGCAGTTAAAATTACTAATTGTAATAAACACTTCCCTAGAGTTCACGTTTTTAATATTCTGAATGGTGAAATGGAAAGTATACATAAAGCACTATGATTCCTTACTGAAGTGTGACAGTTCTCTTTAGAAAAGCCCTTTAGTTGCAACTGAATTAGCTGCTTCCACCCCCACCCTCCCACCCCCCCGCCAAAAAAAACACCATTTCTGGAGGGTGCCTGGGTGGCTCAATTGGTAAAGTAGCTGCCTTCAGCTCGGGTCATGATTCCAGCCCCACATCAGGCTCTGTGCTCAGCAGAGAGCCTGCTTCACTCTCTCCCTCTTGCCTGCAGCTCTGCTTACTTGTGCTCTCTTTCTCTCTGTCAGTAAATAAATAAAATCTTAAAAAAACAAAACAAAAACACCATTTCTACTTGAGAGAACAGCTGACAAACTATGATTATTCAGATTTGAGTATTTGATAGACGTTTTCTTAAAAATTAAATGAGTCTGTTACTTTAAGGAAAACAACTGACAGTATTTGTTGACAGTGTTAAAGGTCAAGCTCTCCAGCAATAATTAGAATTTTGGAAAACTTGTATCCATCCTTATGAACTTACTTCACAATAATTAAAGACTTCTCTGAGGAGATTGATAATCATATGTGAATGTGGTATTTTTGATGTTGTTTGTATATATAATGAAGTTTGTCAACATTTTGGAAGATTTGTGTAACTCATTGAGCCGATATTTTCTACAGTCCTCCGTTCTACCAACTGAGCTATCGGAGGCTCCGCTGAGCTGATATTTTCTAAATGATCAAATATATGATGTTACAAAGTCATGTATGTAAAAGATTCATTCAAAGTTCAAGATAGACTTTTTCTTTTAACAGCTTTATTGGGGTTTAAGTTGGTATCAGTAAGTTTCAGTGTTCAAAGTATACAGTTTGGTAAGTTTTGACATATGTGTAAAATCATCACTACAGGGGTATCTGGGTGGCTCAGCAGGTTGAGCCCTGCCTTCAGCTTGAGTCATAATCTCGGGGTCCTGGGATCGAACCCTGCATCAGGCTCTTTGCTCAGCGGGGAGCCTGCTTCCCCCCTCTCTCTCTGCCTGCATCTCTGCCTACTTGTGATCTCTCTGTCAAATAAATAAATAAAATTAAAAAAAAAAAATTGGGTTCCTGGGTAGCTCAGTGGGTTAAAGCTTCTGCCTTCTGCTCGGGTCATGATCCCAGAGTCCTGGGATGGAGCCCCCCCGCATCAGGCGCTCTGCTCAGCAGGGAGCCTGCTTCCCCCTCTCTCTCCGCCTGTCTCTCCGCCTACTTGTGATCTTTGTCTGTCAAATAAATAAAGTCTTTTTAAAAAATTTTTTCTAAATCATCACTATAATTAAGATAATAAACATATCCATCACCACCAAAAATTTCCTTACAGCCCTTTGTATTCCCTCCCTTTTGCTCTGTCCACAGGCAACCATTGATCTGCTTTCTGTCTCTGTAGATTAGTTTGCATTTTCTAGAATTTTATATGAATGGAATTATACTATATGTACTTTTTATTATTTGGCTTTAAAATTCAGCAAAGTTATTTTGAGATTCATTGAGGTTGTTGTGTGTTTCAAGAGGTCATTCCTTTTTATTGCTGAGTGTTATACTGTTGTATGGATATACCACAGTCGTTTATCCATGCAGCTGTTGGTGGACATTTGGGTCATTGCTAGCTTTAGGCTGTTATAAATAAAGCTGACATGAACCATCTATACGCAAGTCTTTGAATGGACATGTGCTTTCATTTCTCTTGGGTAATACCTAAAAGTAGAGTGGCTGGATCATGTGGTAAGTGTATAATTAACTTCTTAAGAAAATGCCAAACTTTCTCCCCAAAATGAAATGATTATACTATTTTACATTCCTACCAGCTGTACGTGAGAGTTCTAATTGCTCCACATCTTTTCCAACAAGGATACTTTTTCCGTTTAGCTGTTCTCATAGTCCTCTCCATGTGATTTTAATTTGCATTTCACTAATGATTGATAATGTTGAACATCTTTTCTTATGTAAGTCCTCCAGCTTTATTCTTCTTTACCAAAGTTGTTTTGGCTCCTCTAGGTTCTTTATATTTTCATATGGATTTTAGAATCAGCTTGTCACTTTCTACAAAAATGGTGTCTGGATTTTGATTGGAATTGTGGAATCTGTAGGTCAATTTGGGAAAGATTGACAGTATTGATTCTCTGATACATGAATATAGTGTATTTCTCTGCTTACTTAGGTCTTCCTTAAAGTCTCTCAGCAATATTTTATAGCTTTCATTGTACAGATCTTACATACCTTTAGTTAGATTGATCCCTGATTATTTTTGCTGCTGTTGTAAATTATGTGTTTTTTACCTTTCCTTTTCCAGTTGTTCTTTGCTAACACATAGAAATACATTGTATTTTCTATATTGATCATATATCTGGCTGTCTTACTAAATAAACTCACTTATTGGTTCCAATAACTGTTTTGTAGATTCCTTCACGTTTTCTACATAGATGATCATCTGATGATAGAAACAGTTATACTTCTTTACAGTTTAGGCTGCATTTATTTATTTTCTTTGCCCCATTGTACTGAAGCTGTACCTGTAGCTCCAGTACAGTGTGGATGGAAGTGGTAAGAGCAGCCATCTTTGCCTTCTTCCTTATCTTATGGGGAAGGCATTCATTCTTAAACTATTAATTATGGTGTTTGGTGTAGATTTTTCCTAGATGCTTATCAGGTTGAGGAAACTCTCCTATAAATTGCTAGGTTTTGAAATAAATAAATAAATGAATAAAAATTGCCAGTTTTCTGAGAATGTTTTTCTTTTAAGTCAGGAATGAATGTTAGAATTTTATCAGATGTTCTTTTTGCAGTTACAGTATTGAGATAATCATATTATTTTTCCTATTTTCTATTAGTATGGTTAATTGTATTGATTGATTTTCAAATGTTAAACCAACCTTATGTTCTTAGGGTAAAGTGTAAGTGATCTTACACAATGGAGTTTAAAAGTAATAGAGTTCAGGGATGCCTGGGTGGTTCAGTTGGTTAAGCAGCCAACTCTCTCTCTTTTTTTTTTTTTTTTTTTTTAATTTCTTTTCAGTGTTCCAGAATTCATTGTTTAGGCACCACACCCAGTGCTCTGTGCAATACGTGCCCTCCATAATACCCACCACCAGGCTCACCCAACCTCCCACCCCCCACCCGTCCAAAACCCTCAAATTGTTTTTCAGAGTCCACAGTCTCTCATGGTTCTTCTCCCTCTCCAATTCCCACCAACTCCCTTCTCCTCTTTATTTCCCCATGTCCTCCATGTTATTTCTTATGCTCCACAAATAATCAAAACCATATGATAATTGACTCTCTCTGCTTGACTTATTTCACTCAGCATAATCTCTTCCAGTCCCGTCCATATTGATACAAAAGTTGGGTATTCATCCTTTCTGATGGAGGCATAATAGTCCATAATAGTCCACATCTTCCTTATCCATTCGTCCGTTGAAGGGCATCTTGGTTCTTTCCACAGTTTAGCCACTGTGGCCATTGAAGCAGCCAAGTCTTGATTTCTGCTAAGGTGGTAATCTGAGGCTCCTGGGATCCTTCCTCCATCAGGCTCTCCTTCTGCCCCTCCCCTTACTTGTGCTCTCTCTCTCTCTCTCTCTCTCTCAGATAAATAAATCTTTTTAAAATTAAGCGGTGGCTCACTGGGTTAAAGCCTCTGCCTTCGGTGCTCGTCGTGATCCCAGGGTTCTGGGATCGAGCCCCGCATTGGGTTCTCTGCTCAGCAGGGAGCCTGCTTCCCTTCCTCTCTCTCTGCCTGCCTCTCTGCCTACTTGTGATCTCTGCCTGTCAAATAAATAAATAAAATCTTTAAATAAATAAATAAATAAATGGGGGCGCCTGGGTAGCTCAGTTAAGTGTCTGCCTTTGGCTCAGGTCATGGTCACGGGGTTCTGGTATCGAGCCCCACATAGGGTTCGGTGCTTGGCAGGGAGCCTTCTTCTCCCTCTCCTCTGCTGTTCCCCCTGCTTGTGCTCTTTGTGCTCTCTTGCTTTCTCTGTCAAATAAATAAGTAAATAACCCAAATAAATAAATAAATAAAATTTTAAGAAATAAATAAATAGGGACACTTTGGTGGCTCAGTTGGTTAAGCATCTGCCTTCAGATCAGGTCATGATCCTGGGGTCCTGGGATGGAGCCCTATGTCAGGCTTCCTGCTCAATGGGGAGTTTGCTTCTTTATCTGTACCTCCCCTGCTCATGCTCCGTCTCTCAAATAAATAAATAAAATCTTAAAAAATTTTTTCAGGTGAAATAAAAACGAAAAGCAAAAAATTACTGTGTACTATAATCAGTTCTGTAATCGAGGTGTATATTCATGCTGTGGAAACATAAAGAGCTGTAAAGGTAGACTGTCATCTGTTAAGAAAACTGAAGAAAGGGGTGCCTGGGTGGCTCAGTGGGTTAAAGCCTCTGCCTACGATTCAGGTCATGATCCCAGGGTCCTGGGATCAAGCCCTGCATCGGGCTGTCTGCTCAGCGGAGACTGCTTCCCTCCCTCTCCCTCTGCCTGCCTCTCTGCCTACTTGTGATCTCTGTCTGTCAAATAAATAAATAAAAATCTTAAAAAAAAAAAAGAAAACTGAAGGAAATATTAGTGATTCTAATTTATTTATTGGCCCAAATAGAATGGTGCTTTTAAGAAAGATGGTTGTGAACCTATTTACAAAGTCATAGTTATTACATATAATTAATTACATAACATACAATTTTACAGAATTATAAAATAAAAATTATTTTTTCATGATGCATGAACTTAGCCTAGACTATGAAAAATTAAGTTTTCAACATCACTGTAATACATAAAATCAGGGCAGTTTGCTTATTTTCTGTGATCATATAATGATGTAACAGCTAAAGAGGGTAGTGTCCTATGAGCCAAATATTAGGATCCAGGAATTTCTTGCTCTAAAAAATAATTTTAGGGTCAATTTATGTATAAAATATTAATGTAATTGATATTAAGCACAAATAATTTTTAATTAATTTTTTTGTGTGTGTTCCAAAATACATTGTGCATGAGCACCACACTCGGTGCTCCACACAATACATGCCCTCCTTAATACCCACCACGAGGCTCACCCACTCCACCAACCCCCTCCCCTCCAAAGCCCTCCTTTTGTTTCTCAGAGTCCACAGTCTCTCATGGTTCATTTCCCCCTCCCAATTTCCCCCAACTCACTTCTCCTCTCCATCTCCCAATGTCTTCCGTGTTATCCCTTATGCTTCACAAGTAAGTGAAACCATATGATACTTGACTCTGTCTGTTTGACTTATTTCACTCAGCATAATCTCCTCCAGTCCCATCCATGTTGTTATAAAAGTTGGGTATTCATCCTTTCTGATGGAGGCATTATACTCCATTGTATATATGGACCACATCTTCTTTATCCATTTGTCTTAAGGGCATCTTGGTTCTTTCCACAGTTTGGCAACTGTGGCTATTGCTGCTATGAACATTGGGGTACAGATGGCCCTTCTTTTCACTACATCTGTATCTTTGGGTAAATACCCAGTAGTGCAATTTCAGGGTCAAAGGGTCTTTAATTTCTTAAGGGATCTCCACACTGTTTTCCAAAGTGGCTGCACCAACTTGCATTCCCACCAACAGTTTAAGAGGGTTCCCCTTTTTCCACATCCTCTCCAACACATGTTGTTTACTGTCTTGTTGATTTTGGCTATTCTAACTGGTGTAAGGTGGTATTTCAATGTGGTTTTGATTTGAATCTCCCTGATGGCTAATGCTGATGAACATTTTTTCATGTGTCTGTTAGCCATGTCTTCTTTGGAGAAGTGTCTGCTCATGTCTTCTGCCCATTTTTTGATGTAATTATCTGTTTTGTGTGTGTTGAGTTTGAGGAGTTCTTTATAGATCTTGGATATCAGCCCTTTGTCTGTAGTGTCATTTGCAAATATCTTGTCCCATTCTGTGGGTTACCTCTGTTTTATTGACTGTTTTCTTTGCTGTGCAGAAACTTTGATCTTGATGAAGTCCCAAAAGTTCATTTTTGCTTTTGTTCCTTTGCGGACATGTCTTGAAAGAAGTTGCTGTGGCTGATGTCGAAGAGGTTACTGCCTATGTTCTCTAGGATTTTGTTGAATTCCTGCCTCACATTGAGGTCTTTTATCCATTTCGAGTTTATCTTTGTGTATGGTGTAAGAGAATGGTCGAGTTTCATTCTTCTATACATAGCTGTCCAATTTTCCGAGCACCATTTATTGAAGAGACTGTCTTCTTTCCACTGTAAATTTTTTCCTTCTTTGTGAAAGATTATTTGACCATAGAGTTGAGGGTCCATATCTGGGCTCTCTACTCTGTTCCACTGGTCTATGTGTCTGTTTGTGCCAGTACCATGCTGTTTTGGTGATCACAGCTTTGCAGTAAAGCTTGACACTTGGTCTTAGCCAAACGGCCAAGAAGTGATTGTAGTAAAGCTTGAAATCAGGCAATGTGGTGCCCCTATTTTGTTTTTCTTTTTCAACATTTCCTTAGCAATTCGGGGTCTCTTTTGGTTCCATATAGATTTTAGGATTGTTTGTTCCAGCTCTTTGAAAAATACCAGTGGAATTTTGATCAGGATGGCATTGAAAGTATAGATTGCTCTAGGCAATATAGGCATTTTAATAATGTTTTTTCTTCCGATCCATGAGCATGGAATGCTTTTCCATCTTTTTGTGTCTCCTTGAGTTTCTTTCATGAGTGTTCTGTAGTTCCTCGAGTACAGATCCTTTACCTCTTTGATTAGGTTTATTCCCAGGTATCTTATGGTTCTTGGTGCTATAGTAAATGGAATTGATTCTCTAGTTTCCCTTTCTATATTTTCATTGTTAGTGTAGAAGAAAGCAACTGATTTCTGTGCATTGATTTTGTATCCTGCCACATCTCTGAATTGCTGTATGAGTTCTAGTAGTTTGGGAGTGGAGTCTTTTGGGTTTTCCATAGAAAGTATCATGTCATCTGCAAAGAGAGAGTTTGACTTCTTCTTTGCCAATTTGAATATCTTTTATTTCTTTTGTTGTCTGATTGCTGTTGCTAGGACTTCTAGTACTATGTTGAACACAGCAGCGAGAGTGGACATCCTTGTCGGAACACAAATCATTTTTGATTCCTGCCTCAGTAAACCAACCTTTGCATGATTTTTAAGTGTTATTTTTTTTATAACTTAAACTTTTAGGATAATAGTGAACAATCTCACATGTAGAAGTTACCATTCAGAGTCTGAAGTTTGTATTCACAGTGTCTTTATGGGGACATCTGGCTGGCTCAGTTGAGTAGAGCGTGCAACTCTTCTGTAAGTTTGAGCATAGAGCCCACTTCAAAAAAAAAAAAGATTCTTTATAAAAGATATCAAAATCGACTTGTTTTGAATTTTTTAAAAGATTTTACTTATTTATTTGAGACAGAAAGAATGAGAGAGTAAGCATGAGGGGGGAATGTCAGAGGGAAGAGCAGACCCCCTGCTGAGCAGGGAAAGATGTGGGACTCATCCCAGGACTCCAGGATCAGGACCTAAGCTGAAGGCAGTTGCTGAACCAACTGAGCCACCCAGGTGCCCTGTTTTGAATAATTTTATTTTATTTTTTTAAATAATTTTAAAAAGTAAATAGAGTCACCAAATTTCAGTCTTGTCTGTTGAATGTAACTTTGTACAGCATAAGAAAGTACAGTGTAAGGATTACTGTTCTTTTAAGAGAATAAACACATTAAACCTTGTAAAAAATACTACTGGCATAAGTGGGAATTTCCATACAAAGTAGACATGTCTGGGATTTTGTTAATAATAGCAAACGTTTGTATAATACTGTACTTGCTGTGTGCCTATATAATAACATTCATTAATTCATTTAGTCCAGGTGATCGCACAGAGCTGGTACCATTATTATCCCCATTTACAGATGAGGAAAGTAAGGCGTACACAGGCTAAGTGATAAGGTCAAGGCCATATAGCTGGTAAATTGGGATTGGACCCTAAGCAGTTTGGTTCCAGTTCCATGCTCTTAATTAACTGTTGCACTATACTATCCTTTTTCTGAAATGAGTAATCTTTTCTAAAAAAATTGTCCTATGGGGTGAGCCCTGGGAAAAGTGCTAAAGTTGAATACTTAGCTTCCTAACACCCAAGGATAATGGTGCTACCACCATTCATCTAGCTTCCCAAGCTCCTTAAATTTCCCTCCTACCTCGGGTCTCTTGTTTGTAAATCCTGCCTATTAGGTTTCCTAAATATCTTCCAGCTTTGTCATTCTCTGCTGTCACTCTTCTTGCTCACTTGATCCTGACCATCAGTATCTGACACAGCAAATTCATAGGTGGTTCCTCTGCCTTCTGTGTCTCCATTTCTAGTCTTTATTCGAGGCAGAAGAACTTTTATCTAAAAATCCTTAGTGGTTATTTTTAAATGATATTTTAAAATGTCTATTAATACCCCTTCTTACAATATCAAATCCAAACTTTATCATGTCTTACAAAAACCTGTTTACCCCCCAAGATACTTTCAGTTTATTTTTCCACCTTCAACTCTATCCATTCTCTTCTGTACTCTAAAGGGCCTTCTTCCTGGACGGCTGTCTGAATATACTGTACTCTTTAATGTCTCATTGACCTTTATCCATGCTGTCCCCTCCATTTTGCCTGGTAAAGGTTTACTTATCCTACAAGTTCTGACTCACTCAGTAGGGTCTGTAAATCCTTCCCTAACTTATTCAGGTGGAATCATCTGTTTCCCCTGCTCCCAAAGAAGTCTGTTTCTATGTCTAATACAATATTCATCAAATTATATTATAGCTGTTGTCATTTCCTTCACCAGACTTGGGTTATTTACATTCACATTGTTTGCCAAGTAGGTGATCAATAAATATTTTTGAATCAGTGAAAAAATATATTAAATTCTAAAAATTTTTCCCATAGGTGCTGCAGATGATTACAATAGAATTGGTTCTTCATTATATGCTTTAGGAACTCAGGATTCTACAGATATATGCAAGTAAGGATTCTGATTTCAAATAAATAAAGCAAAAATTTCATTGGTAGCCTGAACACACAGAATATTTCCAACCCAAGAGGCATTTAGAATATCTTCTTTAAAATATATCAATAATGAGGCACTTCTTACAAACTTGGTTCAGTGTCATTTTTTCTCTACCATTTCTCCCTTTTTTAAATCTGAAAAGTAAAAATTGACTTTAATATATACAATTTTAACATTTACAAAGTTTTATTTGATGAAAATTGGCTGATTTATGTATGTGAGGAAGAAGGAGACAGAATTTATATCAAAATGTTCTTAGGTTTTGATGAAGTTTATTATAAATAAACATTTTGGAATTAGAATATACTATATATATGTGTGTATTTCTTTGAAACCAGATTGACTTTTAAAGTAAAATGTGGTGCTGTCAGTTTACACTTTTTAAACAGCCTGGCTATTCTAGTTTATAAGTTTAATGAATCTTAGGGCAGTCCTAGAGTAACCTGTTGGGAAAGTATCATACATGTTAATATAGAAATGCTTTCTGGATATTTGCTTATGTAGCTGTCCTTTATTTACTTTATACTAGTTTTTCACATTAATCTAACCATAGTTAATTTTAGTTGCTCCTATAATATTGTTTAAATCCAACTCCTCACTAAAAAATAATCCGAACTTTTTTTTTCAATTTTAAGTGGAAAACTATTTTCACAATTTATGCCTTTTTCTAAACCACATCCTTGAACTTTTTTCTAGTATATCCTGTCTTAGTAGACATGTAAAATCCAAGTTTTTCAGCAAAACAGGATACTGTATATAACTTATTACATTAATATGCTACCTTCCCAAAGAGTTAGTCTCTAACACTTTAATAAGAAGGAAAAGTCAACCTTGCTGTGAGTTATTGGACATAAACCTGTCAAAGCAAGTTCTTTTTGGCAAAACGAAGTTCATAAAATAGTGTTTTAGCTTTTAGTAGTACTTGCCCCAATCTATTTATAACATCGCCAGTAATTACATAGTATTTCACAGAATACCCTGTTAATAGTTTGGTATTGGGATTTTTTTTTTAGTTGGTGTCAGCATTTGAGAGATAGGCTGTTTAGTTAAACGTGAATTCTGAGATAGAAATTGGTTATTCATTTTTGTTATTTTCTAAAACAAAGCAGCTCTGCTTGAAGATGTTTAACACATAAGTATCAGATAACTTCAAGAGCTGCTCCAACTTTAGTTTTTTCCTTTAAAGTCAGCCTCTTTGGATCTGATTGTTCTGTACTTCTATAGCAATTTGAAGATACAGGCTTTATTTAATATTATGTGGCATATTGCTAAAGAATATAAGGAAAAATTTTTTAATTTAAATGTATGGCTTAGAGTGCCTGGCTGGCCTAGTCAGTGGAACATGTGACTCTTGTTCTTGGGGTTGTGAGTTCAAGTCCCACATTGGGTATAGAGATTACTTTAAAAAGTACATACTAAATATGGGACGCCTGAGTGGCTCAGTGGGTTAAGCCTCTGCCTTTTGCTCAGGTCATGATCTCAGGGTCCTGGGGTCGAGCCCCACGTCAGGCTCTCTGCTCAGAGGGGAACCTGCTTCCCCCTCCCCCTCTACCTGCCTCTCTGCCTACTTGTGATCTCTCTCTCTCTCTCTCAAATAAATAAATATATATTTTTTAAAGTACATACTAAATAAATAAAAGTATGGCTAAGACTGTTACCTTGAAATGGGAAGATTTTTTTGTAACAACAGTTTTCAAATAATCTGTCATATGGATGAATGTACAGAGGTGTTGAACTAAATGAAACTTAGTTAAATGAAACTTAGTTAAGTCTGCAGTGAATAAGACCATTAAATATTACTGTAATGAAATAAGAAAGTTCATTATTAATACAGTTTTGGGAGCATATGCTCTGAACATTTGAAATGAAAAATCATTTCAAAGCTTACTTCTGATGAACTATTTTTCCCTTCCAGGTTTTTTCTCAAAGTTTCAGAACTGTTTGATAAAACAAGAGTAAGTACTATAAATTAACCTTTGGGAGTCTCAATCCTTGCGTACAGTAATGTGTTACCTGTTGTGGTTGTGTTTAACTTTATTGAGAAAGATGAGCTATACTTCAGAAGGATGAAGAGACAGATTTAGATTTGAAAATTTGATTTTTTTTTTTTTTTTCAGGAAATTCATTTTTTGGTTATGGCCTTCTGGTATTTGTGTAAAAGTTCATATTCTTGATCAGAGAACATGTTCATTATGAAACAGCGTTTATTTTTATGAAGAATGATCTTTTTCTGGGTCTGTGTAAACTAGAAGAAAGTGTTGGATTCATTATGATTTTACCAAGATGATACTGTTTTTGATCCCCCATGACACTGGTTTAAAAATGAATTGTATCAGGGCACCTGATGGTGGTTCAGTAGCTTAAGCATCTGCCTTCAAACTCAGGTCATGATCCTGGAGTCCCAGGATTGAGCCTGATGTTAGGCTTTGCGATCAGCAGGGATTCTGCTTCTCTCACTCTCTGGCCCTCCCCACTCGTGTGCTCTCGCTCTCTCTCTCTCTCTCACTCGCTCTTAAATAAATAAATAAAATCTTTCAAAAAATTAAAAAATAAAAATGAGTTGTATCAATACAAGACAAATAGGCAATTGTAGAAAGGTGTAATTCATAGAATAATGTTGACATAGTCTTGATTTTCAGGGATCAATCTTAGATGCAGTAATATTTAAACACTTTGATAAAGTTGATAGAATAGTGCAAATATTTATTAGAAGTTTATTGGGCTCCTGGGTGGCTCAGTTGGTTAAATGACTGCCTTTGGCTCAGGTCATGATCCTGGAGTCCCAGGATCGAGTCCCACATTGGGCTCACTGCTTAGTGGGGAACCTGCTTCTCCCTCTGACCTTTCCCCTCTCATGCTCTTTATTTTTCTCTCTCTCTTTCTCTCTCTTCTCAAATAAATAATAAAATCTTTTTTAAAAAAGGGGGGGTGGAGTTTAAAGGTACTTAACTGAGAGTGGAGGTGGCTAGTCCATTGTAGAAATCTGAGTTCAGCGTGACTTTGTCAATTGAATAATGTGTAGGGAAGACAAGGAAAGGAGACATTCTCTCACAGAGGAAAGAGTCATTAAATACATAAATGTTGTTATACTGGGGTCCATTATTCTGCTTTGGTTATTTGTACCAATAAGCATTTTCTGGGAAAATATCATTGATTTCTTTGTGTTTACATCAAAAGAACAAGGATTTATCACAAAATAGCTTTATGTGTCAGTAGATGTGCAAGTAGATGTCAAAAGGATTTAGATGTGCAAGAGATTATTGGGAAGAACAAAGAGGAAGGAGCAGGATAGACATGAAGTACCTTTAGACCATAATGCAGGTCTATACCTGTGAAAGGAGAGGGCAGAGGAAGAGGGGACTGGGTAGGAAGAATTTCAGATCGTAGCATAGTTCTAAGAAAGTTTTGTCCAGGTGAGCCCAAGTGGCTCATTAGAGGGACTGCTGTGTCAGGCAGGACAGGCTGGCACTGCTGCCCCTGTGCTCTGTCATTGGGTGCAGGGGAGGATGCATCAGAACCTTGGGATGCATATTGTTTTGGATCTAGAGAGATTGCCGTTGGGACTCTGAACCGTATATAATCCTTGCAGCAAGCAGTTGCTCTTGAAGGAGATCTAGGTGGCACGCTGCCGTAGCCACAACAATCTTTATTTCTTTTAGTGTTTTTGTGGTGGTCTGGTTTTTTTGCTGTGTAACAAACCATCCTAAAATTGGGAGCTTAAAACAACAACTTTTTATTATGCTAATGAAGTCTTTAGGTCAAGAATTCAGAAAAGACAGAGCAGAGATGGCTTACCTCTGCTCCATGATGTCTGGGGCCTCAACAGGGAACATATGAAGGCTAGGGACTGGAATGAGCTGAAGGCTCTTTCAGATGTCTGGGGGGTGATGCTGGCTCTCAGCTGAGACTTCAGCATGGGCTGTTGGCTAAAACACCTACATGGTGCTTATCTATGGAGCGGCTAGGCTTCCTCACAATATGGTGGCTAGGTTCCAAAAGCAAGCATTCCAAAAGATAGGAAGCAGAAATTGCTAGTTTCATTAAGGCCTGGAAACTGGCACAGCCTTACTTCTGTATTGGTTAGTAAGTCTTAGGGCCCAGATTCAAGGGGAGAGGATAAATACTCTACTTCTTAATAGAAGGAGAGGAGCCATATTTAAAAGCACCTGACATCCGACTAACATGTTACCTGGATTTATATAAATCCGTATATCTAAATTTATCTAACTCAATTTTGAATATACTTTGTGCATTTATCTGTTAGATTAAGAAGTTTCAAATTTTGGGGCGCCTGGGTGGCTCAGTGGGTTAAAGCCTCTGCCTTCAGAAGCCCCTGCCTGCCTCTCTGCCTACTTGTGATCTCCGTCTGTCAAATAAATAAATAAACTCTTAAAAAGTTCCCAAGTTTATTTCTCTATTATAAAAGAATATTTCTTTCTTTTTTTTTTTTTTATAAATAAGTCATTGATTTTTGTTTGTTTTTTGTTTTGTTTTGTTTTAAAGATTTTATTTATTTACTTGACAGACAGAGATCACAAGTAGGCAGAGAAACAGGCGGGGGGCGGGGGAAGCAGGCTCCCTGCTGAGCAGAGAGCCCGATGCGGGGCTCGATCCTAGGACCCTGGGATCATGACCTGAGCTGAAGGCAGAGGCTTTAACCCACCCAGGCACCCCTAAAGGAATATTTCTTGAGAAGCTTCAAGTTTTTTTCTTTGTATTGAAGTATACCATACAGGAAAGAACACATACCAGAAGTATACAGCTTGTGAAATTTTACAAATTTCACATACCCATATAATGAACACCCAGATCAAGAAATAGAATTCTTGGGGTGCCTGGGTGGCTCAGTTGTTAAGTGTCTGCCTTCAGCTCAGGTCATGATCCCAGAGTCCTGGGATCGAGCCCCACATTGGGCTCCCTACTCAGCGGAAAGCCAGCTTCTCCCTCTCCCACTCCCCCTGCTTGTATTTCCTCTCTCACTGTCTCTCCCTCTCTGTCCAATAAATAAATAAAATCTTAAAAAAAAAAAAAGGAAAATAAAATTCTTACCAGCAACCCAGATACCCTGACCCTCTTCAGCTGCCTTTTATGAGTTACCCCCCCCCTCAAGGGTAGCACTATCTTAGCTTCTAACAGCAGAGGTTAATTTTATTTTCACATTTTATATAAATGCTTTATGCAGTATGTATTCTTTTATGTCTGGTTTCATTCACTCAACGCTGTGTACGTAAGAGTCACCAATGTTGTTGCATGTTTGTATAGTTCCTTCATTCTTCTTGCTGTATAGCTTTCCTTTGTAAGAATATACCTGAACTGGGGTGCCTGGGTGGCTCAGTGGGTTAAGGCCTCTGCCTTCGGCTCAGGTCATGATCTCAGGGTCCTGGGATCGAGTCCTGCATCGGGCTCCCTGCTCAGCAGGGAGCCTACTTCCTCCTCTCTCTCTCTCTGCCTGCCTGCTTCTGATCTCCCTCTGTCAAATAAATACATTAAAAAAAAAAAAAAAAAAAAGAATATACCTGAACTTACTCATCTGTTCTACTGTTGGTAGGAATTTGGACAGTTTGTAGTTTGTGGCTATTTATAAATAGTACTTCTAAGACCATTCTTGGATATCTTCAGCTGAAAATAAGTGTGTATTTCCATTGGGTGTGTATAACCAGGGGGAGAATTAGGGGTCATAGGGTCTCCATGTGAAAAGCTTTTGTAGATAGTGCCAAACTGTTTCCCCAAAGTGATTGTATCAGTTTACATTCCCACCAGAATAAATGTGAGCAGTGGGTTGCTACACAAGTTTACAATACTTGTTATCTTTTTTATTTTAGTTTTTCTGCTAGATGTGTAGGGTTTTTTTTTTTTTTTAAAGATTTTATTTATTTATTTGACAGAGAGAGATCACAAGTAGACGGAGAGGCAGGCAGAGAGAGAGAGAGAGGGAAGCAGGCTCCCTGCTGAGCAGAGAGCCCGATGCGGGACTCGATCCCAGGACCCTGAGATCATGACCTGAGCCGAAGGCAGCGGCTTAACCCACTGAGCCACCCAGGCGCCCCTAGATGTGTAGGGTTTTTAAATTTTAACTTTATTTCAGCAGTAATTTCAGACTTACGGAAAGGTTTCAGGAATAATACAAAAATTATTGTGGCTCAGTGGATTAAGCATCTGCCTTTGGCTTGGGTCATGATCTCAGGGTCCTGGGATTGAGCCCCACGTCAGGCTCACTGCTCAGTGAGGAGTCTGCTGCTCCCTCTCCCTCTGCGTTTCTCCTCCACTCATGCACGCCCTCTCTCGCTCTCTCAGATGAATAAATAAAATATTTTTTTAAAAAGACTAGTACACCTGGGGCGCCTGGGTGGCTCAGTGGGTTAAAGCCTCTGCCTTCGGCTCAGATCATGATCCCAGGGTCCTGGAATCAATCCCCGCATCGGGTTCTCTGCTCGGCAGGGAGCCTGCTTCCCTCTCTCTCTCTGCCTGCCTCTCTGCCTGCTTGTGATCTCTGTCAAATTTAAAAAAAAAAAAAGAATAATACAGGAGCACCTGGGTGGCTCAGTGGGTTAAAACCTCTGCCTTCGGCTCAGGTCATGATCCTAGGGTCCTGGAATCAAGCCCTGCATCGGGCTCTCTGCTCAGCAGGGAGCCTGCTTCTCCCTCTCTCTCTGCCTGCCTCTCTGCCTACTTCTGATCTCTGTCTGTCAAATAAATAAATAAAATCTTAAAAAAAAAAAAAATACAAAGAATTCCTGTACGTGTGTCCCCCAGATTTCCAGGTGATTAACAATTTCATCATTGCTTAGAAGTGCTTTTTCCCCTAAAGTCCATATTCATTTTTTTCTACCCTTTGTGCATATCTTTTTTTTTTTTTTTCAAAGATTTTATTTATTTGTTTGTCAGAGAGAGAGATTGAGAGATCACAAGTAGGCCGAGAGGCAGGCAGAGGCAGAGGGAGAAGCAGGTTCCCTGCCGAGCAAGGAGCCTGATATGGGACTCGATCCCAGGACGCTGGGATCATGACCTGAGCCGAAGGCAGCCGCTTAACCAACTGAGCCACCCAGGCGTCCCTATGCATATCTCTTTTTTAAAAAGATAAGAATTAATTTTAATATAGTCAAGGGGTGCCCGGGTGGCTCTGTTGGTTGAAGGCCTGCTTTTGGTTTAAGTCGTGATGCATGATGTCAGGGTCCAGGGATCAGGCCCCACAGCAGGCTCCTTGCTCAGTGGGGAACCTGCTTCTCCCTCTCTCTCTGCCCCTCCTCACCACTCAAGTTCTCTCTCTCTCCCTCTCTATCTCAAATAAATGTTAAAAACACTTTAAAATGAATTTAATATAGTCAATATAATTATCAATGATTTCCCCTTAATATCATCAAATATTGAGTATATAGATGCAAATGGCTTTTTACAGTGGAGTTCATTTGAGTTAGGGTTCAAACAAGGTCCCTATTTTTTATTTGGTTGACAAACACGTCTTTTTTTATTTTCTGTCTCCAAACCGAATTGAATAGTTTAATCTTTTTAGTCTAACAAGGCTGCTTCGTATTTTATCCCAGTTCAAACTAACCACATCTGTTTATTATTCTTTCATGTCTTCAGGCACATTTTGTTAACGTTTTGACTGTTTTTTGGTTGTTATCAGTAGGAAGATTGATTTGAATTTCCTAGTCTTCCTTCACTTTTTTTTTTTTTAGGGGGAGGGGCAGAAGGAGAGGAAGAGAGAATCTTAAGCAGGCTGCACACGCATCATGGTGCCCAGCATGGGCTCAATCTCAACAACCCCGAGATCATGACCTGAGCCAAAATCAAGAGTCAAGAGACTCAGCCACCCAGGACACCCATCCTTTATCACTGAAATGATGTAACAAGAAAGAAATATAAGTGATGCTGAAAGATGATACTGAAACTCATTATTGCCAAGAACTTGAGTCAAATATAGAATTCTTCCATAAATTCACTAATCTCATTTGATTTCATCCTTTTTTCTGTTCATTTTTTGTCAGAGTCCTGAAGTAAAGTAATAGGCTAGTAGAAAGGAGAAAGCAGGGAAATTTAGGTTAAATAGGAATGGATAATGGATACTATAGTTATTTTTAACTTTAATTTTTTTAGAGTAATTAAAGAAAACATTGGCTGTAGAATATAACTGCTAATTAAATGCTGGATTTCCCCCCCGCCTTTTTCAGAAAATAGAAGCACGAGTGTCTGCTGATGAAGACCTCAAACTTTCCGACCTTTTAAAATATTACTTAAGGGAATCTCAAGCTGCTAAGGTAATTTGAGTGTTCATTGTTTTTTAAAATGGACTATTTTACAAAAAGCCATCTCTTTACCAAAAGCCTTAGAGGTTGTTAGACTTAAGATTGTTAATGATTATCTCTTGATCTTAAATTAGATTTTCAAGTGTGAATTTTTTGCTGTCCTTTTACAAATTGTTGGTCAAGGATCCCCACATAAAAGTTTACTCTATAAACTTCTGATATCGTATAATCTAAAACTTTTTTTAATGAATTTGGTATATTCATTTGGGTAAGTTGCCTTCAAAACAAAAAGTAAAATCCCCAAATAACAGTCTCTATAGCTAAAGGACTCCTAAGTCCTTTGTTGTGAGTGAGAGAACTGTAAAACCAGGGTATGTTTTATTTTAAGGCAACTCAAATTTCCTTTTGGAAGTCTGTCTGTGTGCAAGACTGAAACTCTTAACTAATCCAAAAAAATGTTTAACAGAAACATCTGAAAAAGCACTAAAAACTTAGTGGCTCCGATATTCTTAATTCGGGGTGCCTGGGTGGCTCAGTCAGTTAAGCATCTGCCTTCGTTCAGCTCAGGTCATGATCCTGGGGTCCTGGAATCAAGCCCCACGTGAGGCTCCCTGCTCAGCGGGAGCCTGCTGTTTCCTCTCCCTCTGCTGCTCCCCCTGCTTATACCCTCTTGCTCTCTCACACGTAAACAAATAAAATCTTAAAGAAAAAAACAGAAAGAGGCTGGGGCACCTGGGTGGCTAAGTAGGTTGGGTGTCTTGCTTTCAGCTCAGGTCCTGGGATCGAGCCCCACGTCGGGATCTCTGCTTAGCAGGAGCCCGATTTTTCCTTTCCCTGCCACTCCCCCTGCTTGTACTCTCTCTCTCTGTCGAATAAATAAAATCTTGGGGGAAGAAAGACATTCTAAATTCAGTGTTAATTTATGAATTGATATATTGTACAAAAAATTCCCATGTGATCAGTGGTGCTTTGAACACCAGTTTTTCATTCCTTATCAAATTATAAATAACCCTTGGGGCACTTGGGGGGCTGATCATGCAGCTCTTGATCTCACGGTCTTGAGTTCAAGCCCTGTGTTGGGCTTAGAGCTTACTTAAAAAAAATTATAGGAGTACCTAGCTGGCTCAGTTGGAAGAGCATATGATTCCTGATCTCGGGATCGTGAGTGCAATCATCATGCAAAGTAAAGAGATTTCTTAAGGGGTGCCTGGGTGGCATCTGCCTTCGGCTTGGGTCATGGTCTCAGGGTCCTGGGATCAAGCCCCGTGGGCATCCAGCTCCCTAATCAGCAGGAAGCCAGCTTCTCCCTCTCCCACTCCCCCTGCTTGTGTTCCCTCTCACTGTGTCTCTCTCTAAAATAAATAAAATCTTAAAAAAAAGAGAGAGAGATTACTTAAATAATAAACAAGTTATAAATAATCTTTCTAACTTTGAAGACTTAGGTACTTGGAAATATACTGTCCACATCAAATTATTTTACCAGATTGTGTCTTACAAACCATTTACATTGGGGTGGATAGGGATAAAATGAATTATTCACTTGAAAGACTAAATTCATTATTTTATTATAATATTATAGTTGTTAATACATAACTTTTTAGAACATGGCTTTAAAAGTAAATCCAGGGATGCCTGGGTGGCTTAGTTGGTTAAGCTGCTGCCTTTGCCTCAGGCCATGATCCCAGGGTCCTGGGATCGAGTCCTGCATCGGGCTCCATGCTCTGCAGGAAGCCTGCTTCACTCTCCACCTCTGCCCTACTCTGCCTGCTTGTGCGTGCGTGCACTCTCTCTCTCTCTCTCTGACAAATAAACAAAATCTTCAAAAATAAATAAATAAATAAATAATTTAAAAATAAAAAATAAATAAAAGTAAATCCAGACTTTTAGTGACCACAAGAAGGAATTGAAATTTAATTGCAAAAATTAAAACTACCTACAGCAGAGGGAATATGGGAATCAACGATAGTATAATAGTAGTGTATGGTGTCAGATGGGCATTAACACTTGCGGTGAGCACAGCATAGCATTGAGTGGTCAGATCGCTGTTGCATACCTGAAACTAATGTAACATTGCGTGCTAACTGTTCTTGAATATAATAAGTAATTAAATAAGTAAATAGCTGTTTAAAAGATACTTAATATTTATTAAACAGCTGGGGGGGGATCCACACACCTTTTTTTTTTTTTCTTGTTTTAAGATTTATGTATTTATTTTAGAGAAAGCATGCATGTGCACATGTGGGGGGAGCAGCGGGAGAGAGAATCCTCAGGCAGACTCCCCACTGATCATGAAGCCCATCATGAGGCTTGATCCCAGGACCCTGAGATCATGACCTGAGCCAAAGGCATGCTCAACCAACTGAGCCACCCAGACGTCCCTCACCACAGGTGCCCCTTAATGAGAATGTGGCTAAAATGAAAAATTCTTTTTTTTTTTTTTTAAGATTTTATTTATTTATTTAATGGAGAGCAATCATAAGCAGGGGGAGCAGCAGAGGGAAAGGGACAAGCAGACTTCCTGCTGAGCAGGGAGCCCAATATGGGGCTTGATCCCAGGACCCTGGGGTCATCACCTGAGCTGAAGGCAGACACTTAACAACTGAACCACCCAGGCACCCCTAAAATGAAAAATTCTGACAAAAATTATAGCAACTAGAACTTTCATACCCTGTTAGTTGGAATATGATACAATATTTTGGAAAAGTTTATAGTTTCTTAAAAAATTAAACATACATCTGTGGTCCAGTCATTCTAATCCTGGGTATTTGAGAGCATGTGTTCCCACAGATGTTCACAGCAGCTTTATTTGTAATAGCCAAAAACTGCAACAGCCCAAATGTCCACCAGCAGTTGGATGGATAAAGAAATTGTGGTGTATATATACAGTGGAATCCTACTCAGCAGTAAAAAGGAATGAACCGTGGAAACTTGCAACAAATATGGATGAATCTCAGAATAATTTTGCTGAGTAAAAGAAGCAAAACAATAAAGATCATGGTTTACACTAGAGCTCACTCTTAGTGTTACATGTTCTTTTTTGTTTGGAGAAATGTGTAATGATACTTGTCTACTATTATAAGCATCACCATTATAAGCATCACCATTATAAACAGAATAGTTTTCACTGCCCCAAAATTCCTCTCTGCTCCATCTATTCGTCCTCTTTCCCCTTAACTTTTTAATGTTCTTTTTTTTTTTTTTACATCTCCATAGATTAGCCTCTTCCAGAGTGTCATATAGTAGGGCCTTTTCACATTGACCACTTCTTATTTATTTATTTACTTAACACAGAGCACATATGAGCATAGACTGGGGGAGGGACAGACTGAAAAGGAGAAACAGACTGTGCTGAGCAGGGAACCCTATGTGGGGCTCCATCCCAGGACCCTAGGATCATGACCTGAGGCAAAGGTAAACCAACTGAGCCACCCAGACACCCAATCAATTGATTCTTAAAAAAGGTCCTAAGACAGTTTTGGGGGGAAAAGAATAGACTTTTCAATAAATGGTACTGTGTCATCTGAATAGTCACATGAAAATAAAGCTAGACCCCTTCCTCATACTATGTATAAAAATTTGCTCAAAATTGATCAAAGACCTGGGGTACCTGGGTGGCTCAGTGGGTTAAGCGTCTGCCTTCGGCTCAGGTCATGATCTCAGGGTCCTGGGGTTGAGCCCTGCATTGGACTCTCTGCTCAGTGGGGAGCCTGCTTCCCCCTCTCTCTCAGCCTGCCTCTCTGCCTACTTGTGCTCTCTCTGTCAAATAAATAAATCAAATCTTTAAAAAAAAATTGATCAAAGACCTAAACGTAACAACTGTAATACTTTTAGAAAAAAACAAATGTTAATCTTGTGACTTCTGATTGGACATTGGTTTCTTGGATATGACACCAGGAGCACAGGAACCAAAGGAAAAATAATAAACTGGACGAACTTTATTAAAATTAAAAACTTGTGTGTGTTAAAGTACACCATGAAGAAAAGTGGAAAGACAACCCATAGACAGGGAGAAAATATTTGCAAATCATACAAGTCCCCTAATTAAGCAACTGGTATCCAGAAAATACGAAGAACTCTTAATACTCAGTAAGAAGACAAATAGCCCAATTAAAAAATAGGCAAAGGACTTGAATAATCCTTTCTCCAAAGAAAACATACAGCCAGCCAGTGAATTCGTAAAAAGATGCTCAACGACATTAGCTATCAGGGAAATGCGAATCAAAACCACAGCGAGGGATACCTGGCTGGCTTAATAGGTAGAAGATGCAACTCTTTTTTTTTTTAAGATTTTATTTGTTTATTTGACAGAGATCACAAGTAGGCAGAGAGGCAGGCAGAGAGAGAGAGAGGGAAGCAGGCTCCTCGCTGAGCAGAGAGCCCGATGTGGGGCTCGATCCCAGGACCCTGAGATCATGACCCGAGCCGAAGGCAGAGGCTTAACCCACTGAGCCACCCAGGCGCCCCAGAACATGCAACTCTTGATCTTGGGGTTGTAAGTTCAAGCCCCACATTGGATGTAGAGATTACTTAAAAAATAAAATCTTTACTAACAAAACAAAACCACAATAAGATACCATATCACACCCACTAGGTGGCTTTAACCAAAAGGACAGATAAGTGTTGCCAAGGATGTATAGAAATTAGAACCCTCATGAAGAGTCATTGGAGTGTAAAGTGGTGCAGCTGCTAATCTGGCAGTTTCTCAAAAGGTTCAACATAGAATTACCAAGTGACCCAGCAATTCCACTCCTAAGTAATGAGATATGAAAGAGAAAGGAAAACATATTCAAAACAGCATTATTCATAATGGGCAAAATGTGGAAACAAACCAAATGTCTTATTGATTGATAAGTGGATAAATCAGTGTGGTATTTCCATACAGTGATATGTTATTTAGCAATTAAAGGAATGAAGTACTGGTTCACAAAAAACATTAATGAACTTGAAACTTTAGCTAAGTAAATAAAG
This sequence comes from Enhydra lutris kenyoni, assembly GCF_002288905.1. Taxonomy (NCBI): domain Eukaryota; kingdom Metazoa; phylum Chordata; class Mammalia; order Carnivora; family Mustelidae; genus Enhydra; species Enhydra lutris. The sequence continues at coordinate 33,223,767 of NW_019154088.1, read as the reverse complement.
CCAGACAGAAAAGGCCACATATTATATGATTCCATCTTTTTTTTTTTTTTTTTTTTTTTTTTTTTTTAATGTCCAGAATAGGCAAATGTATAGAGACAGCAAATTAGTGGTTGGGGGTGAGGGGTGCATGAGAGGAAGTGAAGAATGACTGCTGATGAATATGGGGTTTCTTTTTGGTTAACAAAATTGTTTTAAAATTGATTGTAGTAATGGTTAAACAATTCTGTGAGCATGCTGAAAACCGTTGAATTGGCACTTTGAATGAGTTACATGTATGTGAATTTATCTCAGTAAAGCTGTTATAAAGGGGCGCCTGGGTGGCTCAGTGGGTTAAGCCGCTGCCTTCGGCTCAGGTCATGATCTCAGGGTCCTGGGATCGAGCCCGGCATCGGGCTCTCTGCTCAGCGGGGAGCCTGCTTTCCTTCCTCTCTCTCTGCCTGCCTCTCTGCCTACTTGTGATCTCTCTCTGTCAAATAAATAAATAAAATCTTTAAAAAAAAAAAAAAGCTGTTATAAAAACAGTTGAGAAGAGTAGCTGGCATGTGTGGTATTCATGGTGTGTTTGCTCTGATGATGGTGGTTGCGAGTAACTATTAGAAACATGCAGCATATATTACTGTGAAGCATTCTGTTTTATAGGATCTCCTCTATCGAAGATCTAGGTCACTAGTGGATTATGAAAATGCTAATAAAGCACTGGATAAAGCAAGAGCAAAAAATAAAGATGTTCTGCAGGCTGAAACCTCCCAACAATTATGTTGTCAGAAATTTGAAAAAATATCTGAATCTGCAAAACAAGGTACTGTTCACCTTACCCTTTAATCATAAGGTATACTTTAAACTATTATGTGAGTTAAATAGTTAATCCTAATTTCTTTTGTTCACAGAACTTATAGATTTTAAGACAAGAAGAGTTGCTGCATTCAGAAAAAATTTAGTGGAACTGGCAGAGTTAGAACTGAAGCATGCAAAGGTATTGTCATATTAAAGGTTTAATAATTTAAGTGACTTATAATTTAGAAATGAGTCCGTTATGTGGTGCCTGGCTGGTTTAATTGGGAGAGCATGTGAATCTTGATCTCAGGTTCATGAGTTTGAGCCCCATGTTGGGCATGGAGATTACTTTAAAAAAAAAAAAAAA
>NW_019154088.1:33206660-33222526 GCF_002288905.1 Enhydra lutris kenyoni | reverse complement strand
AAAAAAAAAAAAAAAAAAGAAGGAAATGAATCCATTATGGAATGATAATGATTCTTTAATGACAGTTTCCCTCTATAGGCATACTGTAAGAAATATTCCTGAATTAGAATTAATTACAATTGGATTATAATTTTTTTAAAGATTTTATTTATTATTTATTTCACAGGCAAAGATCACAAGTAGGCAGAGAGGCAGGCAGAGAGAGAGGAAGGGAAACAGGCTCCCTGCTGAGCAGAGAGCCCAACTCAGGGCTTGATCCCAGGACCCTGGGATTATGACCTGAGCCGAAGGCAGAAGCTTTAACCCACTGAGCCACCCAGGTGCCCAATTTTTGAAGGTTATTTTACTGCTTCAGAATAACATGGTTTTAGGAAATACCCTTCTTCCAGGGTTTTTCATGGTGTATGTTTACTTCAAATTAATCCCTTTCTTGTAGTTAATAGGAAGCTAAAGATTCGGGGATGCCAGGTGGCTCAGTTGGTTGAGTGTCCAACTCTTGGTTTTGGCTCAGGTGGTCATCTTAGAGTTGTGGGATCGAGCCCTGCATTGGGCTCCAGGCTTAACGTGGAGTCCACTTAGGATTCTCTCTCCCTCCCACTCGTGTTCTCTCTCTCTCTCTCTCTCTCTGTCTCTGTCTCTAAAATAATAAATCTCTTTTGTTTTGTTTGTTTTTTAAGGATAAAGGTTGGTCCAAACCTTACAGTAATTTTAAAACTTGAGAATCTTAGGGGCACCTGGGTGGCTCAGTGGTTTAAGCTTCTGCCTTCAGCTCAGGTTGTGGTCTCAGGGTCCTGGGATGGAGCCCCACATCGGCCTGTCTGCTCGGCAGGGAGCCTGCTTCCCCCACCTCCCACCCCTCTGCCTGCCTCTCTGCCTGCTTGTGATCTCTGTCTGTCAAATAAATAAATAAAATCTTAAAAAAAAAAAACAAAAAAAAAAAACTTGAGAATCTTAGAATTGAGAGGGATTTTACAAGTCATCTAATTCAAACAAGAATAATATCTACAATTTCTCTAAATGGTCAGCTCTGCAAGACTCTGGCACCTAGGGGCGCCTGAGTGGCTCAGTGGGTTAAAGCCTCTGTCTTCAGCTCAGGTCATGATCCCAGAGTCCTGGGATCAAGCCCCACATCGGGCTCTCTGCTCGGCGGGGAGCCTGCTTCCCCCTGCTCTCTCTGCCTGACTCTGCCTACTTGTGATCTCTGTCTGTCAAATAAATAAATAAAATCTTAAAAAATGTATATTACACTGGGAAATAGAAACACTTCTGTGCACAGGCTGATTATTGTGCACATTTCTTCTTACATTGTGCTTTATATGTTACAAGGGTTTAAGGTGCCATTTCGTACCAGTTTGATTTGGCCTATAGTCACACTTCTCTTCTTCAAAGTCTTCCTGTTTTTTTTTAAATTTTATTTATTTAGTTGTCAGCGAGCACAGGTACTGGGCTGCAGGCAGAGGGAGAAGCAGACTCCCTGCTGAGCAAGGAGCCCGATGCAGGACTCAATTCCAGGACCCTGGGATCATGACCTGAGCCAAAGGCAGATGCTTAACTGACTGAGCCACCCAGGTGTCACTGGAAGTCTTTTCTTAAGCTCCAGCCAGTTGTGTGTTTCATTTTATTTTAGTCATTTTTTTTCTTTTTTGTGGTATAAAACACATAAAATTTACCATTGTAGCCATTTTTAAGTGTGCAGTTCAGCAGTATTAAGTATATTCACATTGTTGTGCAACAAGTTTCTAGAACTTCTTCAGGTATTGAGCATTTAATTTTTAAAATGTAATTGTAACCATATTTAAGTCTATTAAATTTTAGCTTGCTAGTTTTAGCCTAGTGTGGTATCTTTTCGAAACTTCAGTCATATCGTACTTGACTATTAGAGTGGTTATTACTCCCAAATGATAGACATTCGTAATTTGTATGAATTTCCCTTTTATGTCCTTATCTAAGTTTTAATTCAAAGGATTGATCAGGGAGCACCTGGGTGGCTCAGTGGGTTGTATCTGATTCTTGATTTCAGCTCAGGTCTTGATCTCAGGGTCATGAGTTCAAGCCCTGCAATGATGAAGCCTACTAGGAAGGAAGGGAGGGAGGGACAGAGAGAGAGAGAAAAAGGGAGAGAGAGGGAGGAAGAAAGAAAGGGGAAGAGAGAGAGTCCTGGGATCAAGCCCCACATTGGGCTTCCTGCTCAGTGGAGAGCCTGCTTCTCCCTGTTCCTCTGTCCGCTGCTCTGCCTACTAATGCTCTCTTTTTATCTGTCAAATAAATAAAATCTTTAAAAAAAAAAGAAAGAAAGAAAAAGAGAAAGACGTGTTTTGATAAAGCTGGCATGATTTATTCTTACTGTACATGGATTGGTTTCTAATGTTCACTATTTTTGTTTTTTTGTTTTTTTTAGATTTTTTATTTTATTTATTTATTTGACAGAGATCACAGGTAGGCAGAGAGGCAGGAAGAGAGAGGAAGGGAAGCAGGCTCCCAGCCGAGCAGAGAGCCCGATGTGGGGCTCGATCCCAGGACCCTGGGATCACGACCTGAGCCGAAGGCAGAGGTTTTAACCCACTGAGCCACCCAGGCGCCCCTATTTTTGTTCTTTTTAAAGAGGTTATAAACTATCAAGGATTTTGTTAATAAATTAAGGAGGGGTTGGCAAATTACAACATACTTTTGTAAAGCCTGTGAGTCAAGAGTGGCATTCATGTTTTGTTGTTGTTTTTAATTATTTTGGCAGTCTTTTTTTTTTTTTTTTTTGACAGAGAGATCACAAGTAGGCAGAGAGGCAGGCAGAGAGAGAGAAGAAAGCAGGCTCCCCGCTGAGCAGAGAGCCTGATGCTGGGCTCGATCCCAGGACCCTGGGATCATGACCTGAGCCGGAGGCAGAGGCTTTAACCCACTGAGCCACCCAGGCAACCCTTGGCAGTCATATTTTTAAGTCATTATTTTAAGCAAAGGAATATCATGAGGTGATAATTTTATGAAATTTATGTTTAATTTATAAGTAAAGTTTTATTAGGATACAACCAAGCTCATTCATTTATGCTTTGTCTATGATTGCTTTTATACTACTACTATAGCAAATAGTTATTGAATATTTAATTGAATAGTTAAAACAGAGATCAAATGTCTCTCAAAGTCTAAAATGGTTTTTGGGGGTGCCTGGGTAGCTCAGTGGATTAAAGCCTCTGCCTTCAGCTCAGTTCATGATCTCAGGGTCCTGGGATCAAGCCTCGAATTGGGCTCTCTGCTCCGTGGGGAGCCTGCTTCCTTCTCTCTCTCTGCCTGCCTTTCTGCCTACTTGTGATCTCTGTCTGTCAAGTAAATAAATAAAATCTTTAAAAAATTAAAATTAAATGTTTTTTTTTTTTTTTAAGATTTTATTTGAGAGAGTGAGTGGGAAGAGAGAGAAGCAGGCTTCCCGCTGTGCAGGGAGCCCAACACGGGGCTCAATCCCAGTATCCTGGGATCATGACCTGAGCCAAAGGCAGATGCTTAACCTACTGAGCCACCCAGGCGCCCCTCAAAGTCTAAATGTTTAGTACATAATTAGCCCTTTACAGAAAAAGTTTGCTGACTGCTACTATATAGATTGATGTCAACCTCTAATTTCCAGATTTTGTACTTTTCAAATCCTTTCTGAAACATGTTCTCTGTATTCAGATTTCTTCTTCTTTTTTTTATTTTGTTTTATTTCTTTGGCAGAGAGAGAGATCACAAGCAGGCAGAGAGGCAGGCAGGGTTGGAGAGGAGGGAAGCCTCTGAGCTACCCAGGCGCCCCCCTTAAAATCCTTTTAATTTATGAGAAAAGAATGACAGGTTTTCAAGAAATTATCCCATGTTTTTATGAGTTGTTTTGTTTTGTTTTTTAAATATTTTACTTATTTATTTGACAGCGATCACAAGTAGGCAGAGAAGCAGGCAGAGAGAGAGGGAAGCAGGCTCCCTGCTGAGCATAGACCCAGACGCAGGACTCGATCAGAGGACCCTGAGATCATGACCTGAGCTGAAGGGAACGGCTCAACCCACTGAGCCACCCAGACATCCCTTTTATGGGGTTTTTTTGTTTTTTGTTTTTACCTCCTGAATGTTTTCACTTAAATCATCCCTTCATTTCAAGTGAGCCAGTCATTCACCAAACCATCCACTCACCTCCCACTGCACTGTGCCACAATGGGCTGGGTTACAGGAAGACCAGCCCCTTGGGACCTCTGCTCTCAGAGTTCATGGTCTAATAAGAAACGTGTCCATATGGCCCTCAGAAAGAATGTTGTAATTAAGTTTCACCATAGTAAGTACCTCCCTTTGCCAGGGGCCATGGGAGTGGTAGGGCAGGCCACACAGAGCCAGCGTTTAAGGAGTTCCTGGCCCAGCGGAAGAGAGAGGAAGACACTGAAACAGAGGAATCCTAGGTTTTTGTGACATTCTTGGACCAGCAGCCACATTAACCTCGGGGTCCTTGGCCCACGTCTCTCTGGCAGGGGCTGGGCAGAGCCTCTGGAAGCTGAGTTATTCCAGGAGCAGTGAGAGAAACATTTGTGGGTGAAGGAGAAAGAAAAGAAGGTGAAAAACAGATGAGCTCTGGGGAGGGCAGGGGTGAGAGTCAGTCCGCAGGGTAGAGAAACTGCTGGTATGGTGGCTTGGTATGGGAGGAAAGACTAGTCAGTTTGAATACGAAAATGAAGGAAAACCCTCCAAACCTGTGTAGTCCCTCAAAACACAGTACAGGCTTGGTAAAACTTTTGTGCATTTTTTTATCATAGCAAATACAGAAAGGTACAAAGAAAATAAACATTTATTTATGACAGAATGACTATCAACATTTCGGCCATACATAATTTATTCAAATGGCTTGTTTCTGTGGAATCAGAGTTCGGCAGATGGATGGGCTTCCAAATGGGGAGAATGAATGTTGGAGTTTCCTTCAGCAATGTTATGTTTAAAAGTTGCCAACCTTCAAAGCAAATTTTATCTGATGCAAAATGGGTTTATTTGGGAATAACAGGAATTACGATTCAGGACCAGCGAGCTATAGCAAAAGCCGCAGGCAAGTGCAGAGAACGAAGGACAGGAATGCTCTTTTATAAAGGGAAGGGGGTAGTTGGGAAAGGCCGTTAAAACAAAAAGTCCAGTAAAGTAAACTGTGAGTTGGAAGTGTCGTGGCTTTTCATTGGCTTAGCTGTGACAGTCTTGCTTTGTGGGGGCCATTGCTGGACAAGGAGACACCTTTCTTTCTCTTGCTGGGGTAGTAACATGGGTTTCCTCCTGTTGAGAATACAAGGTACTAAGAAAAAAAAAAAAAGAATGCAAGGTACTTCACTTCACTTCTCTTCCTGATGGGTCTACAAAGTATGCAATCAGTGGTAGGATCTGAGGGCTCCCTTCTGGCCTCCCAACTCCATTTTATTTTATTTTATTTTACTTTAAGATTTTACTTATTTATAACAGAGATCGAGAGAGAGGGAACACAAGCAGGGGGAGCTGGAGAGGGAGAAGCAGACTCTCCACCAAGCAAGGAGCCAACCCTGTGTTGGGTTCCCTGCTCAGTAGGGAGTTGCTGCTCCCTCTCCAGCTCCTCCAGTTTGTGCGCTCTCTGTCTCTCTGTCAAATAAATAAAATATATATATATATATATTTTTAAAGGTTTTATTTATTTGACAGACAGAGATCACAAGTAGGCAGAGAGTCAGGCAAAGAGAGAGAGAAGCAGGCTCCCCGCCGAGCAAAGAGCCCGATGCGGGGCTCGATCCCAGGACCCTGAGATCATGACCCGAGCCGAAGGCAGTGGCTTAATCCACTGAGCCACCCAGGCGCCCCTAAAATATATTTTTTAAAGATTTTATTTATTTATTTGACAGAGCTCACAAGTAGGCAGAGAGGCAGTCAGAGAAGGGAGGGGTGGAAGCAGGCTCCCTGCTGAGCAGAGAGCCCGAAATGGGGCTCGATCCCAGGACCCTGAGATCATGACCTGAGCCAAAGGCATAGGCTTAACCCACTGAGCCACCCAGGTGCCCCAAATAAAATATTTTTTAAAAATAAGTAAATAAAATGATGTCTGCAGGTTTCTCAGTGGCAAAGTTACCGTTTTATACTTTGAAATTAACAAGTATTCTGTGGTGAGATACTTGGCTTGGGACTATGTAAGTTAAATAGCCATCACTTAACTGGCAATCAGTGGTAGGATCTGAGGGCTCCCCTCAGATCTGTCCCATAGAATTTTGTGTGATAATGGAAATACTCTATGATCAGCACTTCCAGTATGGTAATCACTAGCCACATGTGGCTGCCAAATGCTTGAAATGTGTGTAGTGCAACGGAGAAGCTCAAACTGAGTTTTTATTTAATTTTAATTAGCAGAAATTTAAGTGTTCTGTAGCATATACCTAATGACCACAGTATTAGCATTTCAGCCTTATATTGTTTTTAGCATCCAATCCTGACTTTTTCCTGAGTCAGTTTTTATGATGGTGGCCAAATGGTGATCAGTTTCTAATTCCATCATTGTACACATTTTAGTTGGCTTTCTACTCTAAGGAAGTTTTCCTTCTCCCCCATTTATGAGTTGATGTAACGTATATGTTTACATTTGTCTTTACACATATCCGAATTTGGGGGCCAGTTCACATGTTTTACAGATGCTACACAGGTTTGCATTTTATAGAATACGTTTGTATGTGATCTTACTACTTTATTTTTACTTTTTTGAGAGAGAGAGGGAGATCATGAGGGTATGGGGTGGAGGAAGAGGGAGAGGGAGAATCTTAAGCAGGCTCCACACCCAGCATGAGCCCAGTGCAGGGCTTGATGTCACAACCGCAAGATCATGACTTGAGCCAAAATCAGCAGTTGGTCGCTTAGCCAACTGAGCCATGCAGGCAGCCCCTTATTAAAATTTTTATAAAAATTGCTATAACTTACCATTTTAGTCATTAAAATATACATTATATTAATTATATATGTAATATAGTACACATATTTTAATGGCCAAAGGAGAGTGATAAGAGCCTATCTTACTGTCAGGAATGTTCAGGGACACCTGGGTGGCTCGGTTGAATGTCTGACTCTTGGTTTTGGCTCAGGTCATGATCTCAGGTCAATGGCATCGAACCCCATGTGGGGCTCTGTGCTCAGCAGGGACTCTGAGATTCTCTCCCTCTGCCCCTCTCCCTGCTATCTCTCTAAATAAATATCAGTAGTTTAACTTGGACACACAGAGCATATTTTATCTCTCATTAGATCATGCCAGGCAATTCAAAACAATAATATTGGTCTAGATGGAAAATTACTGAAGAATCTGGTATGTGGAAAAATTGTACATGAAACAAAGTATTTAGTTTTATGTCTTTAAACAGTTATTTTTGGGGGTGTCTGGGTAGCTCAGTCATTGGACATCTGCCTTCGGCTCAGGTCATGATCCCAGGATCCTGGGATCGAGCCCCGCATTGGGGGGGGGGTCCCTGCTCATGGGAAGCCTGCTTCTCTCTCTCCCCCTCCCCCTGCTTGCAATCCCCTCTCTCTCTCTCTCTCAAATAAATAAATAAAATCTTTTATAAAAATCTTTTATAAAAATAAAATCTTTTTAAAAAAGTAGTTACTTCTGTGTAATGAGTAGCTTGTTACCAAAATTCTGTTGCCTTAATAAATTTAAAGTTACGTGATTTCTAGTGCTGTATATTTTTTCAGTACAATTCTTCCAAGCTCTTTGAGCTTCATAATTTATTCTCCCTTCCCTTGTAGGGTAACCTACAGTTGCTGCAGAACTGCTTGGCAGTGTTAAATGGAGACACATAAGCCACACTCCACCTTCAGTTAAAAAGGGCTGCCTTCCTTCAGATTTTATTTTTGTTTTCTTAATGATATTAAGCATTTACTGCTCACTGGAAACAAAAGAAACAGCTGACAAAGTGCATCTACTCTCCTTTTTTCTGAGAAACCACGGAGCGGTGCCGTCCATGGGCTCTGCCAGTGTGTGCGGTGGGATGCAGCACCCCTGCACCTGTATGCTCCCTGCGACAGCTGTCCCTCACCGTGCGCGCCTCCTCTCCCGAAGCCCAAAGTTCAGTCTTGTTTTAAGTAGCCTCTGTAACTGTGTTTATTTTATGAATAGTATTCCTTATGGCTGCCAGTCTTACTTACTTTTAAGTACTTTCTGAAGTTTAACCCTTTTAAAAATACATTGCTGAAATGAGATAAAGATTGCCATTACCTTTTTTTGAATTTTGTTTTTAAAAAACATTGTATACCACCTTAGTTCATTCATGTATCCTGGTAAAGCATCTTAATCAGACTTATTTTTAATTAATGAACATTTCTTAGAAGTTTGGGGACAGATTTTATGTAATCTTTATAAGTATGATTTCTGATGAAAAGCAAATGCATTAGTATGTTTGCCTTAAACTTGTAGAATAAACCAACTATTATCAAATAAACAGTGATAACAGTGATAGTTTTTAACTCTGTGGTCATTGTATCACTCTAAAATTTGGAGTAGCTATAATAAATCTACTCCTTTATTACGCTTTACAGTGTAGGTCTTTGTTTTTCGTTTTTCTTTTTTTAAACAGCATATTGAACCAAGTTCACCAGTCCCTTTACAAAAGAATGAACTGCTTCTCTGTGTGCGTTTAGCCTTTCATAGAATCTGGACCTGGGCAGAGGCAGGTTAGAAGCAGACATTTCTAAAATACAGGAGCAGACAGAATGGTCTGTTACGGTTTCCTGACATCCATCTCTAGCTCAGCCAGTGAACCATGGGATGTGCCATTGAGCCCACTCGATTGTTACGCTGGTGTATAACTTGGTGTGTGGAGAGAAAGAGTGTGTAGAGAATAGCATTTGTCGGTGGGGGAGAAATTGGAATATTTGAAATAAAGTGGGTACAAAAAATATTATTGGCCTTTTTAATGTAAGTTAACATCACGTTATTTCTAATTTAAAATTAGGTTGTATGGTTTGATTTTTTCACTAAGTTCTCTTACAGTTGGAAACCACAGGTATTTGGGTTGGTCACGCCTCGTTTACATTTTCCCAAACCCTGGTCTAGGTCTTAAAAGAGTAGTCACCGTGATTCCAGCCTTGCATGTTCTTTTGCCTTACTGGTGTGCTGGTTAATGTTTCTTTCATTGATGTTGTTCCCTGATGCCATTTGAACTTGATTTTTCTGTTGCCTGAGAAATCTCTGTGTCTTGTCCTCCTCCGTGTCTCCTTCACTGGTGAAAATACGCCTATGTGACCCTCTCCAGTGGGTGAACATGGGACAGAGAGCCCTAGCTTCTAAATTTGGGTGCAGTCCCTTCACTGGCTGCCCCTGTGGCCTCAGGCAGGTTCGCTTGACCTCTGTCTGCCTCAGTTTCTCTACTACAAAGGACATATTGACCTACCTCACAGGGGTGTTGTGAGGATTAATAAACATTGGTACAGTGCTTTGGAAATGTGATGATGCTGTGTAAATGCTAAGAAATAGTAAGTACACGGGCGCCTGGGGGGCTCAGTTGGCTGAGCATCTGCGTTTGGCTCAGGTCGTGGTTCCGGGGTCCTGGAATGAAGCCTCACATCCGGACTCCCTGCTCATTGGGGAACCTGCTTCTCCCTCTTCCCGCCCCCTGCTTGTGCTCTCTCCCTCACTCTCTCTCTCAAGTAAATGAATAAAATATTTTTTAAAAAATTGAAAGAAATAGCAAGTGCAGGGCATAAAGCTGTATTGTTCCACATAGCCATCAGCTAATCTGTACCAAGGAGGTCTTTTGCGGAAAAGGGGTAGGAGAGTGCCCCCATCCCTTGGTGCCTGGTTTACATTTTTACATTTTCACAATGTGTGTTGGGGCGGGGGTAGACTAGAAGCAGCAGTTACATATTAGAGCATATGTGGGAGGGTGCTTAATGAACACATGTAAATGAGTTGACTGCTCTATGCAAGGGCCTTCTCACAAAGCACAAGATGAACACGTTACTCCCTCAAGGACATACTTTAGGAGAGGTTCTACTTTGTACCTCCAGAACAATTGAAACATTCCATAGTTCACTGCTAGTTCCTGATAATTGCCCTGGTTTCACTGCTCTTGTGCTGTGGCATTCATTAAACATTTATTGGCTGTTGTGCCTGGGGGACACAAAGGACAAACAGAAGGACGCCCAGGAGCACAGACAAAGCCCTACAAGGGTAGTACAGTGTCTGCCACAGGGGACACTTTATGCTCTGAGAGGAAGAGAGCAATCTAGGCAGTGGGAATGACCCAGGGTGTGAACGGGCTGGGCAGGGAATGAAGGTTGTGGGGTATTTGCAGTGAGGGTGAGATGGCAAGAGAGGAAATTGCAAAAGAAAGTGGGTCACGGCAATTGCACTACTGGGTATTTGTCCCAAAGATACAAATGTAGTGATCCAAAGGGGCACCTGCACCCCGTTTATAGCAGCAATGCCCATAATAAACTATGGAAAGATCTAGGTGTCAAGTGGATAAAGATGATGTGGTATGTACACACACACACACACACAGGAATATTACACAAAAATCAAAAAGTGAAATCTTGGGGCTCCTTCGTGGCTCAGTGGGTTAAAGCCTCTGCCTTTGACTCAGGTCATGATCCCAGGGTCCTGGCATTGAGCCCCGCATGGGGCTCTCTGCTAGCAGGGAGCCTGCTTCCTCCTCCCTCTCGCTCTCTGCCTGCCTCTCTGCCTACTTGTGATATCTGTCAAATAAAATCTTTAGTAAATAAATAAATGAAATCTTGCTATTTGCAACATGGACAGAACTAGAGGGTGTTATGCTAAGTGAAATAAGTCAGTTCAGAGAAAGACAATTATATGATGTCACTGATACCTGGAATTTAAGAAACAAAACAGGATCATAGAGGAAGAGAGGAAAAAATAAAACAAGATGAAACCAGAGAGACAAACAAAAAGAGACTTAATCATAGGAAGCAAATTGAGGGTTGCTGGAAAGGAGGGTGGCGGGATGGGGTAACTGGAGGTTGGACATAGGAGGGCATGTGATGTAATGAGCGCTGGCTATTACATAGACTGATGAAGTACAGACTTGTACCTCTGAAACCAATAATGCATTATATGTTAGTTGAATTAAAATTTTGAAAGGAAGAAAAAGAGGGTCAGGCCCAGTAAGGCTTATAGACTGGGCTAGATGTCTGCACCTGGTTTGGAAAAGCTTATACAATATTAATGTTCTGTAGCAAAACTATGGAAGTTGAGCTCAAGCTGATATTTTTGGAGAGAGGCACTACAGGTTAAACAGTTTAAAGTATTAGTAAGACAAGTCTGGCTGGTTTAAGAGGAAAACTGCTTTAGCGGAATTAGAGTGGTTCAAGGCCTTATGAATAACACCCAAGCAGGGGCGTCCGCGTGGCTTAGTGGGCTAAAGCCAATGCCTTTAGCTCAGGTCATGATCCCAGGGTCCTGGAATCGAGCCCCATATCGGCTCTCTGCTCAGCAGGGAGCCTGCTTCCCCCTCTGTCTGCCTCTCTGCCTACTTGTGATCTCTCTCTCTGTCAAATAAATAAATAGAATCTTAAAAAGAAAGAAAAAAATCCACCAAGCAACACTGAACTTGCACACCATCTCTGTATGGAACTACCTGAGACAGATGGTACACCTACCTCAACTCCACACACAAAAAACGGATTTCAATACTGCGACATATCTTCGGTTGTATAAACAACTTAAAACTTCGTTTCAGACTTTCCAAACTAAAATCCACGGTCAGAAAGTATTTATAGGGGCGCCTGGGTGGCTCAATGTGTTAAAACCTCTGCCTGCCTTCGGTTCAAGTCATGATCCCAGGGTCCTGGGATTGAACCCCGCATTGGGCTTCTCTGCTTAGCGGGGAGCCTGCTTCCCCTTCTCTTTCTTTGCTTGCCTCTCTGCCTATTTGTGATCTGTCAAATAAATAAAATCTTTAAAAAAAAAAAAGAAAAAGCATTTATAAACTCCTAAGTTCAGAACTCCTACTCACACTTAAAAGTAAAGCCAAAACTCAAAAGCACAAGCATGTTTATTTGTGTGCTTTTTGTTTTGAAGACTCTGCTGACACATTGGACAGAGACACACACACAAAAAAGTAAGACAAAAAGACAAAACAAGGGGGCGCCTGGGTGGCTCAGTGGGTTTAGCCGCTGCCTTCGGCTCAGGTCATGATCCCAGGTCCTGGGTTCAAGCCCCACATCGGGCTTTCTGCTCAGCAGGGAGCCTGCTTCCTCCTCTCTCTCTGCCTACTTGTGATTTCTCTCTATCAAATAAATAAACAAAATCTTTAAAAAATAATAAAAAAAAAAAGACAAAACAAGGAAAAAAAGCTTTTTGTCTAGCACGAATTCCGAGCGGGAAACCTAGATGTCTAAACCCTAACTTTGCTTAAAGACAAGCAATTATTCAACTGTAAAAAAAAAAATCCAGTACCTTCCATTATACTACTAAAAAAACCAGGGGAAAGCGCGAACGCAGTCCCCCACTACCACAAATTATGCAGTCGAGTTTCCCACATTTGGGGAAATCGCAGGGGTCAGCACATCCGGAGTGCAATGGATAAGCCTCGCCCTGGGAAAACCACCTTCGTGATCATGGTATCTCCCCTGCCAGGTAAGTATGAGTTGCTCCCCGCGCCCACCACACACCCTCGCGCCCCACCCGCTCCTTACACACGGTCACTTCCCTCCCGCCGCCCCCGCGACCCCCGCCCCCCGCACCACCCCCGCCGCCCCCTCGCCCACCCGCGCAACCACCGCGGGCGCCTTCGTCGGGCCCCACGCGGGACCGGCGGGCTCGGGCGGGGCGGGCCCGGCAGCCTCTGCGCGCCTGCTCCTCTGCATACGCCACGCCCTTGTCGTGACGTCCCTGAGCCCTGTCGCCTGCTCTGGGACACCAGGTGTCTGCCGAGACCGCGAATGCCTGAGGGGCAGGGGGCGCGGGGGGGGAGGGGGGACGGCGAGGGTGTCAGGACCTGGGAGACCAGAGAAGACGGGTCCCGGGGCGCCCAGAAGTTGAAGGCTCCACGGGGAATGGTTAAGGCTCGGGCTTGGCCTCACCTTCCTCTCAGCAAAAATTATACGCAATAGCAACGGAGAGTCAACTAAACGTTAAATACGAAGATGGGAGTTTTGTCACCAATTTAACATAAAATTATTTTAACCCCCATTATGACCTTTCAGATTACGTGGTAACCTAATCTTGCAACAGTGAAATAACATTCGAACAGAAAGCATCAGGGCAAGGAGTCCATTCGCAGAGTAGATGCATGGACTGGGGACAGGTGTTGAATAGTCTCTGAAAACCAAAGGAAAAAAAATGTCACATTTCCATCCTGCAGGGTGAGCTTACCTCTTTCAGGCTGTCTAGATTTACCTTTTCTTCTTCTATACAAGGAGATCCTATCTGGATATCAAGTGTAAATATCCTTTCCAGATATGACCAAAATGATTGAACTGTTGTATGTCCTTGGGTGACAGCTGCTCAGGAACAAAGCAAGGCAAGAGACGGGACTAGAGATTATAGGGTTAGCAAAGACTTCCCCGAGGTTCTAGCAGCATAAAGATCCAAGGAAACATAGTAAAGCTTTTTTTTTTTTTAATTGAAAAAAGGAAAATTATCAAAATCAAGAAATTCACACTGATACAATATTATTACTCTACAGGAGTTATTCCATTTCCATCTGTTGTCCCAATAACATCCTTTATAGCAAAGGAAAATTCAAAATCACGTATTGCTTTCAATTATTGAGTCTCTTTAACCTTCTTTAATCTGAAATAGCTCTCAGGTAATTCTTTGCATTTCATTATGTAGGCATTTTTGAAGACTACAGGCCAGTTATTTTGTAGAATATCCTTCAGTTTTTGAGTTGTCCCATGTTTCCTCATAAGTACATCAAGGTATGCTTTTTTTAAAGATTTTACTTATTTATTTTAAAAAAAGATTTTACTTGTTTATATATTTACTTACTTACTTACTTATTTCTATGAGCAGGGAGCCCGATGAGGGTTTTGATCCCAGGACCCTGAAATGATGACCTAAGCCAAAGGCAGATGCTTAACCAACTGAGCCACCCAGGCACCCTTCAGGTATGCATTTTTGACAGGAACACCACATAAATGATATTGTGTCTGTTATGGGTTGGCTCATGTCCCTCCCCAAAATATGTTGAAGTCCTCAACCCCAGCACCTATGAATGTGACTCTATTTGGAAATATGATCTTTGCGGTTACCATCCTGTTAAGTAAGGTGAGGTCACTAGAATAGGCCCTGGTCCAATGTGACTGTTTTCCTTATAAGAAGAAAATGCCATATAAAGATATTTGCACACAGAACAGTATCTGATAACAGAAGCAGCGGTGGTAGTAATGTAGCTGCAGGCTGAAGACTGACTGTCACCACAGGAAACTAGGGGATGGCAAGGAAAGGTTCTACGCAAAGTCTCAGAGAGACTGCAGGAACCTTGCCTTTGGACCCCTAGCTTCCATAACTGTGAGAGAACACATTTCTGTTTTTGTAAGCGATCTTATTTGTGGTACTTTTTATGACAAACCTAGCAAATTAACATAGTGTCCTCCTCTGGGCATCACATTCGGAGGCACATGACTTCAGTTTGTTCAATTATTGGTAGTATTAACATTGATTACTTAGGGGTGCCTGGGTGGCCCTGTCCATTAAGTGTCAGCTAAAGCTGACCCCCTCAGGGTCCTGGGATTGAGCCTCCCAGTGGGCTCCCCACTCAGCGGGGTGTCTGTTTGGCCACCTCAGGCAAGTGGTGGGAGGGGCAGAGGAAGAGAATCTTCAGGCAGACTTCCCACTGAGTGTGGGAGCCAGCGGGGGGTAGGGGGGGAAGCAGTGGAGGGGGGGAGTTCGGTATCAACACCCATGAGATGATGACCTGAGCCAAAACCAAGAGTCAGACCCTTAACCAACTGAACCACCCAGGCGCCCCTCTGACAAGAGTTTTTAGCATTCATTGATGACTCTTGCATCATAATTGACAACTGGTGATCTTCTAATTCTATCATTCATTTATTAGTTGACATTGTATTGTAAGAAAGAACTTTCCCTCCTTCCCTACGTACTGTCAATATAAACTCATGGTTGTTATTTTATTCAGTTGTTTGTAACCCATAACTGTTTTAAAATTTATTTTGATGTTCAATGAAAGCCCCTTTTAGGGGGGCTACTGTGGATTGCTGCTTGGCCTTTGGGCTAAGATCAAGTGCAGGGTGGCTACTGTATACTTTTGACATGTCCATAAAATTTTTGGAGCATTTCCTTATCTTTTGGCACAAAATGTTCCAGGGCCATTTTGTACCTTTCTTGACTCCTGAAAATTATCTATTTCTCCGAAGAGGCCTGGTTCTTTTCAGTGGAGAATGGCATTTAGAAAGCAGTATCATGGTAGTAGGTATACTTAATGCTACTGTCTTTGCTTCTAGTCACCTTCAGTGGGCAGAGGTAAAAAAAATACATGTTTCCTACACGTATCTGTTTCTCTTAAAAATAATGAGCCCATACCGATACCTTCAATTCTGACTTTCACTTGAACACACATGGTTCCCCTTTTGCCCTCCATCATTCCATATTTGGTAGCTATGAAATACAAACCTACTATGGGCCAGTTCAGTATTTGCTTGCACTTCTTGTCTTTGGACTTGAAGATATTTATAGTCAATGTACTATGTACAAAAGTTATTTCAATTGGTTATTTCTGTTTATTTCAGTGTGGTTACACCATTCATCTAAGATAGTTAAGTTCAATTATGCTCATATTCAATTTTAGAGATTTCCCCACTGCAATTTAATAATATATGTAAAACATTAATAGAGTTACAAAACTCTGAATTATAAAAAATAAAACTTTGAGCCCTCAACCCCAGTCCCTTCTCTGCAT
>NW_019154088.1:33199184-33203660 GCF_002288905.1 Enhydra lutris kenyoni | reverse complement strand
TCCGTGGCTCAGTCGCTCAAGGGTCTGCTCTCAGCTCGGGTCAGGAGTCCAGTTCAGGCACACTGCTCAGCAGGAGAGTGTGCTTTTCTCTCCCTCTGCGCTCCCTGCCACCCCTCACCCAATACCCTCTGGAATGTCTGTGGGCTAATAAATAAACAATCTTTTAAAAATAAAATGTAGAAATTAAAATTTTTTAAAAGTTTGTTTCACTGTGTACATGTGTTATATTCCCAAAGAATGGTGGTTCTTTTTAATTTTATTTATTTTAGAGAGAGTAAACGAGAGGGGGAAGGTCAGAGGGAGAAGCAGGGAGCCTGATTTGGGGACTCCATCCCAGGACTCTGCGATCATGACCTGAGCTGAAGGCAGATGCTTAACCAACTGAGCCAGCCAGGCACCCAAGTATGGTGATTCTTGATGGGTAACGCCATTTAATTGGGATAGGCATGATAAAGGGTCATTATGTGAGTGTGGTCTTTCAAGAATTTTAAAGTGTCATCTCCACCCGTGTGGGTGTATCTTTACCATTATCTTTGCAGCTGTAAGTAGTTATATTGACTCAAACCAGAACCACAGTGAAGGTGAGAGGAAAACTCACCAGTGGGCTTATTTACTCCTACAGTTTTGTATAGTTAAGGGAGATTCCTTTCTCCTATAAAGAGCCCTCCAATCAAGGCAGTTAACAAA
Source organism: Enhydra lutris kenyoni (assembly GCF_002288905.1). Taxonomy (NCBI): domain Eukaryota; kingdom Metazoa; phylum Chordata; class Mammalia; order Carnivora; family Mustelidae; genus Enhydra; species Enhydra lutris. The sequence continues at coordinate 33,202,973 of NW_019154088.1, read as the reverse complement.
ACATTTTTGTCAAATTCAGGGCTGGAGTACCTCTCTGGATACATAGTAGTTTTAGTTTTATATTAGAAAAGGTTACTAAATGATGGCTCACTTTAGCTCTGCTAGTAATCACCAATCATTGAATTGCTGGGCTTTGTAAGGACCTATTTTACATTTCTATATTTTAGCCAGGTTAAATAATAACATTGTCGTTTAACCCTTAAACTGTCCCTGCTTCCCCTCCCCCAGGGGACCTACTTAAAAACAAGTTCTGGAAGCCAGCCTCAGGTAACAAAACACAGATACAAGGATGGGTCAGACCAGGTGGAGACATCCGATCAGTGGGGGGGGTTGCATACTGTCCCCCTAGCTACCAGGGGTTGCCCCCCCCCCCCCCGCTCTTTGGGAGCCTTTTTGGTGCCAATCCTAATCAAGGTGTAATAGGCAGGTTATAATGTCTACTAGGGTAAATTGTAACTCAGTTGGCCACCTAGCATCACTGTGGAGTTTCCTGTGTGTGTTACAATCTCATTGGCCACCTGTGCCTGGCCAGGCCCGACCGTATGGCCTTTGCCCTTAAAAGCTAGTCTGTGAAACAGAGAAAGGTCGTTCTCTCTGTAAGAGGTACGGCCCTGGCTGGCCAGTTTGATTCTTGATGCTTGGCATGAAATAGAGCTCTGCTTGACCTTCGCTTTGTATCAGCCTCGCTCCTTTAATCATAGACCCGTTATTTGGGCATAACAGGCTTAAACCTGACCGTATCTATATACTGAGAGTTTGAAGTGGAAGTAACTGGAAATATGATGTAACTGTAGGAATCAGTTCCTTTTCAGTTGCGTTTAGTACCAATGTTAGTTATTCTAGAAAACTTCTGTGTCAAGTCCTTTTGAAAACCATGGTCTAGTCCTCCTGAAGGGCTGGCTTCACTTGGAAAGCATGAATCCCACTGTTTTTTCTTTCACTTTGAATGCAAGTAAGTGACACCAGTCAGCTTTTACCAAAAGCGTAGCAGCCACGGCACAGCTTAGTTATCTCATTACTCTACAGTCTGGTCCCAATATTTGAGTTGACTCTACTAGCACCACCTTTACTGTCATGACAAAATAAGTGGAAAAGTTTCTCAAAGTCTGGAAAAAGGGGTACCTGGGTGGCTCAGCCAGTTAAATGTCCGCTGCTTAGGTCATAATCCCAGGGTCCTGGGATCAAGTTCCGCATCCAGCTCTCTGCTCAGAGGGGCGCCTGCTTCTCTCTCTACCTCTGCCTGCTGCTCTGCCTGCTTGTGCGCTCTCTCTCTCTGGCAAATAAATAAATAAAATCTTTTTAAAAAACCTGGAAAAAGTTGATGGAATGATGATAGCGGATTTCATTTCTTTAAAATATTTTGTCCTGGGGCGCCTGGGTGGCTCAGATCTTGATCCCAGGGTCCTGGGATCAAGCCCCACATCAGGCTCTCTATTCAGTGGGGAGCCTGTTTCCCCCTCTCTCTGTCTGCCTCTCTGCCTACTTGTGATCTCTCTCTCTGTTAAATAAATAATAAAATAAAATCTTAAAAAAAAAAAAAATACCTTGTCCTAGGGGCGCCTGGGTGGCTCAGAGCCTTCGGCTCAGGTCATGATCCCCGGGATCCTGGGATCAAGCCCTGCATTGGGCTCTTTGCACAGCAGGGAGCCTGCTTCCTCCTCTCTCTCTCTGCCTGCCTCTGCCTACTTGTGATCTCTCTCTCTGTCAAATATATAAATAAAATATTTTAAAAATAAAATAAAATAAATACTTTGTCCTAGGAATCAAACTACAGGATCTAGGAAGTGTTGTCAGTGGTATTGCCTGTTCTGTAAATGTGGAAACCTACTGTCTACAATATCTGAATGGTATTGGTCCACAATTTTTTTTTTTTTTTTTTTTTGGTAGACTGGTTTACTGCAAAATTGGGTGGCTTTGAGATTGTAACTTTGTAACACTTTGTAGCCTTTAGCTGACAACATGTCCCAAATAGTTTGCTTCAGTTTCACAATTATTTCAATGTGTCTGCTGAGGCCTTATGTCCCTTTGAAGCAAGGGATTGTAACAAAGCCAAAGTGTCCATTTCACATTGGCCTACAGTTTGGAAGGCTACCAGCAAATCATCTACATATTGAATTATTATAGATCCCTCTAGGTGGGACATATTTCTCTAAGCGTTCCTATAAATGACTACACAAAATCGAAAGCCCTGATTTCCTTGAGAAAAATCCTCTCCATAAAGATGGGATTCCACAAGGAAAAGCCAAAAGAATTTAGACTTGTTCACCAGAAGGACAAAAAAAAAAAACAAACACCCAAAACAAACAAACATGCAGAACATAGATCAACTGCAGAAATAAGTTTTGCAGATGACTGTACATAAGGCCAAGATAATAATTCATAGTCGGTCCTTATGTGAGAAAGAGATTACTTAAGAGAAAGACCTACCTCCTGCAAGATTATCTGGCTTCCTATATTTTTCGACCTGCTGCTGCCCTTTGGAACAATTTGTTACTTAAACTGTAACCCTTGGAGGATTTTACTAGTTGCCAAGCACATTTAGATATGGCCTTAAGAAATACATATACTGGCAACAGGTCTTTGGGGAGAAGGACAATATATGACCGTGAAGCTGGGCAGCTGGGGATGCCCGGCTCGCTCAGGGCGGAACGCCGCCCCTTCACAGAAGCCGGGCAGCCGGAACGTCCGGCCCGCCCAGGGCGGAACGCCGCCTGCTTCAGGGCAGCCGAGCACCCGGGAACGCCCGGTCAGCTCAGGGTGGAACGAAAACCGCCTGCTTCCCTTTTCCGTTATCGCTCCTTTCTCTTCCCAGAAGCGCCCGTTGTTAGTTAGATGTGTCCTTTGAATATGCTTGGTTAACTATAAACTTTACCTTCCTCCTCGCTTGTCTACGTGACTGACGTTTGACCTTCATCGGTCCTTCTGTTGGCTATTGTTTCTATCCAATAAAAGTGAGACTGTGGAGTTGCTCGGGGCAGCAGTCCTTTTCGACTGTTGTCCCCTGCTCCCAGTCTCTTGCAGCTGACTTGTTTGTGCCTAATTCTCCCGTCGCCGACTGGAAGCGGTACCACCATCATAGCTCATACTGTCCCTTGCAGTGTCTCTCTAGATCACATGGGGTACCCAAATGTGGGGCAACGTTTTGGTGGAAAGCGGTGGCTTGGGCGGTCGAAGAATTCACCTGAGGCAGAACAAAGGAGAGAGAAGTTTATCCAATATACCACAAGGGAGTGGAGGGCAGGACAGCAGAGGAGATGATGTGTCCATGAGGAGACAGTGGGTAGTGGACAGAGAGACAAGGGAGGGGGGGAGGCGAAGAGGTATTGGTGATATATGGAATTTTCCCTTTTTTTTGGTAACTGTGCCTGGTTGTAAGTAGCCCACTGGTTAGTTAGGGCCTACAGATATTTTGAGGTGGGTCACCTGATGGGCTTTCTATTCCTCTGGGGGTCACTGTGGGCCCTTTCTACATTCCATCGCTCAAGCCTGTTTGCCTGAAAGTGGAACCTACATTCCTAACAAGACGTTAAAGCATATATTACTCATTCTTACTCAGTATCTTAATATTGGAGAGGGTCAGAAATATACGAAGGAGCAAGGGAGAATTTTTGTTTTGTTTTATGTATAAAGATTTTATTTGAGAAAGAGTGAAAGAGCACTAAGAGGGGCAGAGATGCAGAGGGAGCAGGAGGCTCCTCAACCAGAGGGGAGCACAATGGGAGATCCATCCCATGACCCTGGGCTCCTGACCCGAGCTGAGAGCAGACCCTTGAGCGACTGAGCCACGGA